>NW_020312124.1:0-82609 GCF_002999335.1 Cyclospora cayetanensis | reverse complement strand
TCACAAAAATTGTTGCCCAGGGGGGATGATTGAGCTATCAGATGTATTGATTAAAGCCAGAAAATCTCAAATCTCACCTCATCCACAACCACTGGATAGGAGAACGGCTGCATCGAAACACACGGTGTCACCAACTGTTAGTCTTTGCCTGGGGCTTCGTAGAGGCACCTAACTTCAGACTCGAAGCAAACTAATCAGGAATTAATGAATGTCCTTCCAAAGAAGCTTCTTCCTTAAACTTTCCGTGCCCTTTATGGTTTCGACATGAAGGGAGAGGGTCAGCTAGGATGCGTGTAGCTGAGCCCTCTAAACACTCCGAGCATTCACCATTAGTTGTACATAGCATCTAGAGCATACGCATACAACATTGCGTCTTATTGCATCGATCTAGCGCTGCGCTGCCATAAGTGTGTTAACCGAACCGATGAACTATAGACGAAGTTCTTTATTTATCACTATTCAAATATGTTCAGTCTAAAAAGAAAGCGCTCAAGTGCAGCTTCGCCACTGCATGAAACGCCGCTGGCCTGTAACAACAGTGCCCCAAGTGTTGAAAACAGACGACCATAATGCAAGCAGCTGTGCCTTGTATGTGCTGCACTATTCATCGGGGAGTCACGCATACTATCGCGTGTGCGCAGGAGCACGGCATGCGTTGGAATAGTACTGAGCTAGGCGTACACTGCACCTGGTTGCATAGAACAGATGATTACACACTACATATGCGAACACCATGTATGTTAAGCTGTAGGTTGCTCGATGCAAGTCCATGCGGACGGGCGGAGTGCAAATCGAGGTCGCAACAATGGGCATCGTTGCCGTCTTCCTTCCCTTCTTGCCCGAGCCCCGTGACGCGAAAGTGACAAATTACAACAGCTTTTCGAAAGAAATATTCTGTTCCTTTCTTCGAAGTGTTGATAAGACACACCCTTTAGAGCCTCCAAAACGCATCCTAGGGAAAGCCTAACGGTCCCACTAATTCTAAATGGAAAGGAGCACAGCGAACATACCCAATAAGAGCATTCTCTTTGCCACAGATAAGTGTGCTGAGGCACTGGAAGTCTACTGAGGCGCGTGTGTATGGACTGCCCCGACAGTCAAAAAGCATGGCAACCCCAAGCAGTAGTCCCAGAAAGTAACTTGAGGCTCGCCCTCTGAGGTGCTGTTGCAGGCAGAAAAGTGTACATTTGTGTCTCTCGTTAGTGAGCTGCACGATGCAGATGAGAGATCTCGATGCTCACGCTCTTTGAGTACCTAAGCACAGTTTTTCTTGTTCCTGCGGTTCTGCGTGAAGGCGGATGCCCAGGAAAAAAACGTCATAGCTAGCTAGCGAACAGCCATTACCCGCCTCCTCGTGCAGCATCCATCACAAAAAGTGCGCTACTGATTAGCGGAAATCCAATGAGCAGCTAAAACTATATTTGATTGGCGAAGAGTCTGTTTCAGTCAGGAATGCAGTGGGTAAGACTCGGCGGGTTTGGGGGCCCCCTCCTTACGTACTAAGCATCCTTGCCAACCCAGGGGGATCGCATCTAGAGACACAACGACATCGTTCACTGTACAAACATAAGTTATAAAACCGAATTAAAAATTTCCGACGCAGGCATATAGTCCAAGTAGGGGTTTTCCAAGACCCCTGTAATTGGCTAGGCTAGCGGACAGCTGGAGATCGATACTTGCATGCAGCTAAGGAAACTGCTAAAACACTCAGTTGCTCTTACATGCTAGGCAGCTGCAGCGCCTCTCCTGCTGCTGTGGCTGCTGCATCTGCTGCCTGATAAACCAGATCTCTTACCTCTTGTAGCACCAGACAGACCAGCTGCAGCCGCATGCGTTGCTCCGCAGCAGCGCTAGAGTGTCGCATTGCCCCTCCACAAGGCCTCAGCAGCTCAACTTTATCTGCTGTGGAGGGGGCCCCCCTTCCCAAAAGACATTGGGGGCCCCTCAGACCTTCCGGACCCCCACGGCTCTGTGTTAGTACCTCTTCCGCATCCGCTTGACTCGCTAGCCTCCGCAGAGCCTCTAGGAGCGGCTGCTTGAGGGATCGTAGGAGCAGCAAACCCATGGCATAAAAAGGGTTGCTGCCGTGTGCCTTATTAGGCCCCCTGTTCGGGTTCTTATGACCCTGTAGGAGGACTAGTTTTAGCCAATTGAGGACGCAAGAGAGGCGTTCTGAGCCTTCAGCTATTGTTTCCTCTCTGTTGATAAGTTGCGTTTGCACTACAAAGGCTAACACGTTCAAATTCGTCAGAGCCAATAAGGGATCCTTCGCCCCTCCAACTGCACCTGCTGGCTGAGATACTTGCGGATTGGCGTCAGCAGCAGCAGCAGCAGGAGCATCCGCATTCTGGTAGTGGAGTACCTGAAGGCACCACCGCTCCTTTAGGAGGATGAGAACAGCAGCAGTGGCAGCGTCTGGTAGCTGAAACTCTTTCGGATTCAGCAGCGACTGAAAAAGTGATATTTGTGCCTTCCATGCAAAAACCCCTGTCAGCTGTACATACACACATACATACACACATACATACACATATATATATATATATTTACATGCAGGCATTCACAAAAAGCAACTGTCGAACGCAGGGGAAACTCGAGGTTCGGCGCAGACTGTCGGGTGCACAAAGGTCACGCAGAAGGGGGCAACAGCGCCGAAGTTGCAAGCAGAAGCGGAGAAAGAGGAGCGCAAGGCCTATATACGATTTCTGTGAAACAACCTGGCAGCAGTGCTGACAGGAGCAGAAGACCACATAAAGTGCAAGCAAGGATACAACGAAGACTTTGGGGGAAACGCGACGCTGGATGTGCAGCAGCAGTTGAGTTTCGATGGGGAATTGAACGCGTGTGCGTGTCTTACAACAGCGACGCATCTGTACAAGACAGTCATGTCTCCTCCTCTGAGGGCGAAGTGCTCCGCCTTGAGTTTTTCCTTCAAGAAAGAGGCCTCTACAGGACCGTCTTCCACATCGGCGATGCCAAGGGAGCTAAGGCAGCCGTCTTGTTCCTCGGCTGCAGCGTGGAGGCGCCCTCCCATCTGAGAGAGGATGAGGAAGCCACGAGCTGCGCTGGTGGATGCTGACGCCATTTGCTGCAGCAGCAGGAGCAGCAGCAGCGCGGGGTAGGCCCTTAGGCTGTGGGGAGTCTCGAAGCGTTCGGGGTGTTGCTGCTGCACTATCGGCAGCAAGGATACACCGAAAACAAGCAGCTGCTCTGCTTTGCGTTGCAGGAGCCATCGAGCCTCCTTCCAGATCCCGACGCTCTCTGCTGCAGCGGCTAGGTGCTCCTTCTGCTGCTGCTGCTGCTGCTGCTGCTGCCGCGCTGTGCCTGCAGCAGCAGTGGCTGCGGCTTCCGCATCTGCGTGCTGCATGAAGATGCAGGCAGCCTTAAGAGCCCAGACTGCGCGCTGGGCGAGGCATATGGGGGCAGGAAGAGAGGGTGAGCCGAGCAGCAGAATGAGCAGTCCATACACCAGACAGGCTGAGGCAAGCGGTCCCACCTCCATGTCGCCTTGTTGCGGAGCTGGTGCAGCACAGATATTGAGCCGCTGCAAAGCGTAACAGAGGGTTTCTTCGCCTCGAGACAGTAAAGCCCCCGACTGACGTACAAGCGAATCAACTGCGAACCACAAAGAAAGCTCCTCCGCCGTCCACTGCCGCTGCTGCTGCTGTGAGTAATACTGATACTGATGCTGCTGCTGATGCTGCTGCTGCTGTGAGGGATACTGATGCTGATGCTGATACTTATGCTGGTGCCGTGAGTAATACTGATACTGATGCTGCTGCTGCTGCTGCTGCTGATACTGATGCTGATACTGATGCTGCTGCTGGAGGGCATCAGAAGCAGCAGCAAATGTATGCCGTCGAGAATAACCAAACTGCACGGGCGACTTGAGGAGGCGAGAAACCGCAGTGACAAGCCCAGCACGACTTCTGACGGCACACTCGGCAAGCGCTTGGCAAGCCCCCGACCAAGGTTCCCGCTGCATGCTGTGCAGCCTGGAGCGGTCTATTTGAACGCATGCAGATCCTTCAGGAGTAGGGGGAGCCATGAAGGGATCCGCGAGAAGAGGCACTGACAACTCCAAGGCTTTAAAGAGGACGGATTGTATGGCATGCATCGCCACGAGGGGGTTGTCGGCGTGCTGCTCAGTCTGCGGATCCGCCTCTCCTGATCCTTTTTTTTGTGCCTCGCGCTCTTGCTCGAGCTCCTCCTGACCAAAGCTCTCAGTCTTCTTATCTAGACCGTTCGATGCACCGCTTCCTGCATCTAGCGCTACAACAAGGCCTTGCGTCGCGTGGGCAAGGATCAGCAGCCGCAGAGGCAAGGAGACATCAGATCCAACAGCCAATACGGGGAAGGAGCCCTTCACTCCCGGCTCCTGCTGCTGATCTTTCTGCTGCTGAACTTGCTGCTGCTGATCTTTCTGCTGCTGCTGAACTTGCTGCTGCTGAACTTGCTGCTGCTGAACTTGCTGCTGCTGAACTTGCTGCTGCTGAACTTGCTGCTGCTGAACTTGCTGCTGCTGAACTTGCTGCTTCTCTTTGATTCGAAGCACCCGTTTGGCCGTGGAGGGCAGCAACTTGGCAAGGCTTTCTGTTGCGCTATGCGGCGCGCGTACGGGAAGCGTTTTGTTCATAATGATCGAGCAAAGTTGCGTTATGAAGCGATCTTTCTTCCTCCTTATCTTTGCAGTGGCTGCCAGGAGACCTGGCAGACAGACGGCCTTGAGGTGTATAGGCACCTCCGAGCGCGTCACGCTTTCCACCAATGCCATATACCCGTCTCTCCCGGAAGCTGCACGCACGAGGATGCGGATACACTCCAAAATCCTGAACCTCAGTCCTTCTCCTAAGAAGACGACTTCATCTTCTCTTACGTCCACAGCATCCAGCGAAGCTCTCTCCGCGGAGGCTCCCGAAGAGGAGGTCTTAGGGGCCCCTTTCTCGAGGCTCCAGCGCTTTTTTGCGGATACTACGAGGGGAAAAGTGACTCCAGCGACAGCCGGAAGAGGGAGGATGTCGAAAGATCCAGAGGCAGGAAGGGGCGCCTCAACGCTCTGGGGGTTCCCCCGCATGCAGAGACAGAACTCTGCGTACAGATTGAACGAGTGGTGTTGATACAGCACGTGACTAGCAGGCAGCTGTGCTGCTGCCGGCGCTTCTGCAGCTGCATCCGGAGGAGGGGTTGCAACAACAGTGGCGTTTTCCGCGGCTGCGGCAACAGAGAGCTTGAGACGCCTCCTTCCAAGGGGCCCCTTGAGGAGGCGCCCGAGGACGAAAGCAAGGGACCGCAGAAGACAAGAGAGTGTTCGGCCGAGTGTACCGACAGCCAGGGGATCTTTGCTCTTGGCGTCAAAGAAAGCGAAGAGGGCAGCCACACGATACGCGAGGAGAGGCAGCACTGCTGCGTTGTCACACAAGCACGCAACGAATACTGGGAAGGCATGGAACAAGAGGCATGATAAGACCCATGCGATCTCGCCCTGCTACTTCTGTTCATGAAATGTCTACATGTGTGATGCATTGCGCATCCGAGTGGCAGACCAAGTTTGAATCGCTGCGCAGATTTGAGTGCAGGAGGCTTACCCGCCGGATCCTCTGTTCCCCCCTGACGGACCGCTTCTTCTTCCTCTAGCGCCTCAGCAGCAGCGGCAGCAAAATCAGAGCCATCGGGATCAATCCAGCTCTCTACTGCGCTGGCTGCTGCCTCCTCAAGAGACAGTTCAAAGTCCTTTTCCGCTGACGGAGGGGCCTCTTCGGGGGTGTGCGACAGCACGGGCTTGAATAGCAGAGCTCTCGGAAGCCGCACGCGATACACAGCCTGTCGCTGATGCTGGCACTCTTCTGCTTCATCCTTCGGCTGCTGCTGGCAGGGAGATGCAGCGGCGGAAGAGGGGCTGGATCCCTCGTGCTGCTGCAGCAGGCCCATCTCCGCGCGCGTTGTCTTCTTCACTGCATTGCAGGCGGCACGAAAAAACAGGAATATTCTGGGGCATTCGAGGCTCGTGAATTTGCTGTATCCTGGTGCTGGCGAGGTGCGCAGACACACCACAAAAGTGCAACGGCAGCGGCGGCAGCCCCAAAACGCATGCAGCCGCGCCGCAAGAGCCTCGCGAGCAAGTGCAAGAGCAGCAGCACTAGCAGCGCGTAGCGTGGGCACTTCGATGGATATTGGGAGGCCTTCTACCCTCGGCGTTTCATGTGCCTTCTGCTTCCCTTTCTCCTCCTTCGGACAGGAGGTCGTATGCTGGAAGACTCATGCGTACACCGGAAGCTGTTGAGCAGGGCCTGGCAAAGGCTTCCCTCCTCTGCCCTAAAGTGTTTCCTTCCTTCGGATGCCTTCCTTCTGTCGAATCTCTTGAAACGACTCATGCGAAAGTCTGCGAGAAGCTCGAGTGTATTCAGCAACGTTGAGCCGATAACTCGAAACCCGTGTGATGACCACTCAAGGGCAAGGGGGCCTCTCAGCACCCTTCGGATGGTCTTCTGAGAAGAGCAACCCCTCAGAAATGGCTGTGAAGCGGCGGAGGCAGCGGCAGGAAAGTAGCGATGACGAAATAAAGTCTAGCAGCGGCAGCGAGGGGGAGGAGCGGGGGAGCCTGCGGCTGAAGGGTGGCACTCCCCCCTCTCAGACCAAGCGCCTTCGGTTAGATGAAGGTCTTGTAAAGCGCGTGCGGAAGGTACAGAGGCAGCAGCAGCAACAACAGCAACAACAGCATCGCTTGGTGCTTGTCGGGGGAGACTCCGGTAGACGGGAGGCGCAGCAGCAGCGCAAAGCCCAACAGGTGCAGCTGCAGCAGCAGCTCTTCGCCAAGTTGATTGGATTGAGAGTGTCGATGAATTCTGCGCTGCGGCTGGCGAACGCCATGCCGGCAATCGATGTGCAGCAGCACATCGAGCGGCAGCAAGGGGAAGGCATGCAGGCAGCAATCGCTGCAGTCCGCAGCGAAGCAGCCCGCACATTCGCGTTGCTGCATCAGCTGCAGCAGCTGCTCCTTCAGCAGTCCTCTCTCGCCGCAGCGTTTTCTGCAGTGGCGACTGCGGAGGCATCTGCACCTGCTCCGGCGTGGGAAGCAGGAGGCAATTGGCAGAAGCGCCGAGAGATTTACTTCGACGGGAACCTTCAAGATCGCGTTCAAGGGGGAGAAATGGATGTGTGGAAGTTCTTAGGAGATAGTGCATTCGCACAGAGACTCATCACGGTCTGTCTTTCTAACGCCGATGCCTGGCACGCACAAACTTCCTCGGAGGTAACCTCGAAATCTTACTCCACCACGCAGCATAGTTGACTTCCGTGTCTCTCCCGCAGGCAGACCCCTTAAATTGACACCGCCTCCCCTTGTGCCTGCCCGTATTTCTCCTGCCCTTCCCGCCTATTCATATGCTCTCGCTTATCGCATTTTGGGAGCTTTTTTTGCCCGCTTGGCGGAAACGATATTTGGCCGCGTGCGCGATGTGAGGGGGAGGAGGGCGTTGGTTGTCGCCTGCGTCTGATTTATTGCAGCGGTCCAAGACATTCGCAGTATTCCACCAGCCAGTGTCTGCTCAGCTTAGGAATATCATGGAAGCCGAAGAAGCGAAGCTCTTGAGTCGCAGCTTGCGATCTTGCAGTCGTGCGGGAGGCAAGGCAGCATGCAGTGACAGGCACAGCGCAACATTACGCAAGAGGGAGCCATGTGCCGTTGTGGGATGCACCGCCAGTCAAGAGCCTCACATGCAATATGAGGATACTGTGAGCTCAACTTTTCGATCTCTGCTTCCTCACGAGAGCAGCCTTATAAGCGATTTCTAAGGACGCGCACAGACACAGACAGACAGACAGACAGACAGACAGGCAGATACACGGATACACACAGACAGACAGACACAAATGCACACAAATACACACAGAGGGAGGGGAGATGTCATGATTGAATAGGGGAGGGTTTGCAGGCGACAGTGCAGTGGAACTAGGAATGGCTGCGTGTGCAGCAATGCCTACTGCATGGAATTCCGTGTCTAGATTAATACGTGCATCTATGTGGATGCACATTGTTCGGCGCGCCTGCTGTATCGCACTGAAAAAACAAGGCGCAATACACACATGCACGTGATCTGTAGAAGAGATTTGGCTGGCTGTGCCGAGTTGTGTGGATTTGCAAAGGATTTCTCGCGTTGGCGGTGTTTAGGCCGTTAGTGTTCGTCGTGGCGAGGTGCTACCTCTATCCCACGTTTCCGATAATATATATATATATATATCTATGTGTTGCATTGAGGCCTTTGATGTATGTATTTTATGAGCACTTCTTTGTATTGTGTGTTGCTGGTATTTTTTTTCATGCTGTCTGCGTCTTTCAGGAGTTTTATGTGGATTTGCTGAAATCTTCCGTGGCGTCGGGCACTGCTCAGTGAGCGCGAAGAAAGACGAAGCGCTGAGCCGAATGTTCAGCGAAGCTGCTCGAATTCAGTGAAGGGGTGTCTTTGTTGTTTGTCACGAAAGACAGGCTCCTTAAGGACGCCGTTTGAGGACGTTAGGAGGCTCTACCGTGTGTTTTGCTGCAGGATGGATGCCACCGAGTTGGCAAAAGAGAAGGAGCTTTTGAAGAAGCGCGGCAGAGAAAAGGGTCCGTGCTTTTTGAGACTACGCGTTTGTGGCCAGTAAGGAATATCCAAGTGTGTTGCAGTGCAGTATGCCTCACGGGAGTATTGAGTTTGTCTTTGCAGCTCGCGAAGTGGACCGCCGTGCATCTAAGGGTCGAAAGATTCGTTATAAGACGATTCCGCAGCTCGAGCACTTCATGGTACGTATGTATAGGGAGCAGTATGTGGGTGTGTTTTGTGCTGCTTGTCTGTTTATATAGCGTGTATTTAGTGAGCTCCGCCGGAGGTGTGAGTGAGTGAAGACACGGAGAAGCCTGCTTGCTCTGTTGTAGTCTTCCCTCTTGTCGCTTTTTGCGCTTGCCGCGAGTCTTTCGCCGAGGTTTTGTGCTCTCCAAGACTTAAATTGTCGGCTTTGCTGTCTCCACATTGGTGTGAACAGGCTGCGGAGCCTTGGATTCCCAATGCGGATGTACTCCCCGGAGCAGACGATCCTCTTGTGGTGGAGAGTCTCATGCGCAACCTCTTTGCTACCAGCTAGTTAGACCAGCTAGCCACAAAACGGCAGCACTGATGTGCAGAGCTCGCAAGCCTGGCTCGCTGCATGTCGCTCCAGTGGCAACCAGCTACTCTAGCGAGCAGAGCGCAGCATGCTGCCCGCCGTTCGGGGTATACTGCTCCTGCTCTGCGGGAGAGCACGTATAACATGAATTGCCCGTGGGAGTAGTAGACGTGGCATTTGCCAGCTATCCTTGAAGCGTGTCTAAATCAATTCGGTCTTATTATCGCATGCTTGCCGAGGGTAGAAGGAAACGCATGAGCGCAGCACGAAACGCGAGTTGCACTGAGTAGGCGAGAGAAAGTCACACTTACCGACCCGTCCACCTACCGCCATTAGTTAAGAATGCAGCCTACTGCAAATGTTCACAGAAACGCTGGCCTCTGTACCAGTCTTCATCTATTTCCTATTGAGAGCACTGCACACGCTTCCGACGCCGCCAAGCTTATATATGCAGAGGGAGACGCAAGAGGTAGCTGGTAGAAAACACGCAGCTACCCAACAAACAGACAACTCATCAGCTAAATGTTTCAGCCGTCCGGTTAGCCAAGCGGGTAATCAGCTAAACAGAACAGTTAGCCACAAATAGTTGAATCATGTTCAGCAGCATATACACATAATTACGCCGTGTATATATAAATACATATTATGTATGCTGCGGCCTGCACTGCAGTTCACTGAAGTGCGGTGTGCTTGCTCTGATTGGTCTTGGAAGATGTGCAGTAGCAGCCGTTTCTGCCTGAGCATCTTCCCTAAAGTACAACTAGGAGTGGCACAAGTGCAGTGCTGCTGCTTCGATCCGCCTATTGTCGAAAACGCTATAAACCGTAGCTTAAAGGCTGCAAAGGGGGCCGCCCATGAACACATTAGCGGCCCCTGGAAAGACGCCTGGAAGAAGCAAATCTTCGTAGATACAGGTTTTCGAGGAGGAGCACATGAACGTTCACATCGTCGAAGCGTTCTTGACACCCACTGGGAGAGTGCTCTTTTGAACAGACACGCCACACGTGTGTTACCCTTCCTATGTGTCTCCCCGCAAGGGCCAGAGACACTGAGGCAGGAATATGTGCCGTTCGCCTTAGCTAGCTGTGTAAAGGTTTGCTCATTAGTTAGTTTTTT
The DNA here is from genome assembly GCF_002999335.1 of Cyclospora cayetanensis. NCBI lineage: Eukaryota > Apicomplexa > Conoidasida > Eucoccidiorida > Eimeriidae > Cyclospora > Cyclospora cayetanensis. Next base: position 72,355 of record NW_020312124.1, on the reverse strand, counting down.
GAGCGTCAGTTCCACCTGGGACTTTAAGGGCCTTAATACTATCCTGGATCGTTTCCTTCTGCAGCATATTGCACATCATCAGAGCACCCCACTGCCGGTAATCTAGCCGTTTCAACGCAAGCAAACCCCCACGCACCCCTTCTAGCGCAGCAAAAAGCCTCAAGCTTACTCATGAAACAAAAAGCACAACGAATAACGCTCTCTGAACCACCGTAAGGCAAGGCAAAGGGGCCCCCGCGTGCATGCGAAGTGTGTGCATCAAACTCACGAGGAGCTCGAACTCGTTGAAGGAAGCAACAACTTGCCCCGCATCCGTGATTTTCTGGCCGTCTGGCCCGATCGCAACGATTCCATTTGCATCCAAGACTGGCTGCAGCTGCTTGCTCTTGAACAAGGAAGTCAGGTGATCCGACTCTTCCTTCGCGGTTGCTGCAGCCTCTGGAGATGCAAACAGAGCCCAGTGTCTGTACACCTCGGATTCGACCCCATGGCTGGCCTCCTTCTTGGCCAAGAGCTTTAAAAACTCCGCAGGCTTGACCTCCTTTGCAGCTTCAAATCTGCTGTACATCTCCTCGAAATAATCGCAAAAAACTTCTCTCATAGGATCATCGGAACGCAGCCGCCGCAGAAACGCCTGAGATGCACATTCCCCCTCATCGCAGAACCTGAACGCAGGCAAACAAGCAAATACACAGACCAGTGCATATATGGCTCCTACACGGCTATGTGCATCACAGAGGAACTAGCAGGGAGGCATGACACGAGAAAGGCCAAGAGGGGGAACGCCTCCAGACCACATCCGGCACAGAGAGAAGCTGCCCAGCACAGCCGAGACGGGAAGACTACACGACAAACGTCAAAAAAGAAAGAACGCAAGAGAAAGAAGCCGTTGCGCATAGAACGCAGGAGAAAGAAGCACTGACCAGTTGTCTCCCCGCTGCTGGAGGACGTCTGTGAAAGAATCGAAGAGCGTCGCATATGCTGGATTCATTCGTTTTCCAGTCATTGTGAGGTGGTCCTGAGAATTCCGGCGGGAAGCACACGTTCACGGGGTGTACATGCAGCTCATGAATGAGCCGCTTGAGAAACAAAACGGCGTCTAAACCTCGAGGAGGCGAGATGGCCGTCATCTGCCTCGTTTTCTGGATCTGCTTTCTAGTGTGCAGAGGTCATCTCTCGCACTCTGCAACCATACTCGAGGCGTCCAGCCTCTTGCAGCATACATATATATACATATATATGTGCATATTTTGTGCATATTTTGTGCATATTTTGTGCATATTTTGTGCATGTGATGCCTGCTCGAATGGAAGGCTCCTATTTTTGCTTACCATGACCTTATAGAAGGCCTCCCTTGGATGGGGAATCCTCCTCGCCTGCTTCGTGGGGAGGTAGAAGAGTGCGCTGACGTCTTCCCCCAGATCGAACCATTGCCCCTTCCCCCCATCTACCTCCATAGCCCTCAAGGCACTCCGCGTGGAGCTGCACGGGATGAAGGGATCTGGTAGGAAGGAGAAGGAAGCCATCAGCCTCCCCACAGTTGCAGAAACAGCCGTAGCCTCGGCTTGCAGGAAACGGAGAGTTGCAACGGCCCCGTCATGCTCTACGTCTAATGGCAGGAGATCCAGAGGTTTCTCACGACTAAGAGAGCTCAACTGGAAGTGGGAACGGCGGCGTTGAGCCTGTGTGGAGAGCACAGAAAGGCCGTCGTCACGTGCATGCAGCAGGTTCACGGATTGCCATAGGCAGGTAGAAGCAAACTGGACATGAATCGATACACGCAGATGCAGCAGCACGCACTTGCAGCCAGCCGGTTGCTGTGCTGCGAACAGAAATACGACAATAGTAATACGCGAGCGGGGTCATAAGAGACAGGCCAAACCGAACAGGGAGTACACGTTAATTCGACAGACGATCAGATATCGCACGTAGTGCACTGAGATGCACGAAGAAAAGTCGAATGTAGAGGCGTTGCATCTCTTTGTCTTTCGCCTCAATTGGCAACAACGAGAACCCGCAGTAGCTGATTCCGCACAAAGCAGACATTCTTCCTCATAAAAGCTCGGTCGGAAGAAGGAAGGAGAAGAGAGCAAAACGCATCGAAAAGGGGCCTCTGTGCTGCATGCGTACAACTGAGAAGAACTTTGCGCGCTGATCCTCGATGTCTCCCAACCACTGCCACGGAGTGATCTCCGGGAAAAAGCGGTAGTCAGCCCCCCGCCTGACGAGGAAATAGATCATGTGCTCCAGAAAGGCACGCCTGTGCAACAAGAAGACGTACAAAGCACGCTAAATAATGGGAGATGGACGGTGGGGAAAGGGGAGTAGGAAGCAGGGAAGGGTGAGGGATGAATTAAAGGCGGCAATAACGGTTGGCTCTAGCAGAAAGAAGCCGAATCGCGAGGTCGTAGTGAGAATGTCTTTTAAAGCACGCAAGATGCTGCTGAATCTCGGAAAAGAAATGAGCACCAAAGCACTGGCCTCCACCATGGACACATGCACGACTGACACAAGGTACATGAAAAGAGCTCAACGCATATATTTACATGTAGATAGATAGACAGTCATCTAGCCAAGACACAGGGAAGAACGGGCGAGGGGGGGGGAACGCCAAACGGGAGGCCAGCATATACCCCAGTTGACAAAAGAAAGAGGCAACAGACAGCAGCGACATGAATAGAATTTTTGCAGCCAGACAGCGTGTAGTCGTGCGCTCACAGTCCATACGATTCCATGCAAAAAATACCGTCATCTCTTTCGAACGGCTAGACGAGCCGGATGCAACTCCCCACGAGGAGAACACGAAGAGCTCTCACCTGTGAATGTCATAGTACTCCCATGAAGGAAGCGTTTCCATGAAGTTGTAGAGCATCGGCGTGTCGGATCGATCATTAAACTTGGCCATCCGGCTATGCCAAGAGGCTTTAACGCGCTCCTTTTCAGCCTGCATTTCGTCAATAATGATCAGACTCGCAACGTGCCAGCCCTCATGAGACAGAACTTCGCGAGCAAGTCACTCTGCACAGCCTCTTTTGCGCATCCCCTGAGGGTGTGCGCAAACGTCTTCCTGGTGAAGCGCAGCTGGAGCGGCTTCCGTGCAACAAAGATCCTGAATAAAACGACCGCATGCGTTTCTTCTTACGGGGCTTTCAGGGTCCTCCAAGGGAGGCTGGTATGGCGAGTAGAAGTGGTGCTTCTCCACAAACGCCTGCCAATACAAATCCGTGTCCAACCACTGTAGCCGCAAACACAGGAAACTTCGCAGAAAACTAATTTGCACACACAGCCGTGCGACAAAAAGGCAGCCGCCAGGATGCGGCGGAGCTCCAGCGTTTCCTCTTCTTCTCTGAAATGTGCCTACGGTGCAGCTTTCTATGCGAAAAACTAAAAATGCATGCATTCAGGTGGCACTACACAACAAGTCGCACACGACGTGCGAGGCCACGATCAGTCCCCATGATGCGGAATACATACGCCGGCGCGAAATCGGTTCCCTGAATTTTTTGCATGCATCATGCATACACAGACATGCCCACAGAGACCAAGAAGGAGAGAGCGAGAGAGAGAAATATAGGTAGATGAATAGATAAACATAGAAAAGATATACATGCACACAGAGAGAGAAAGACGGATGAATAGATAGAGACAACAACTGAGCGGTGACTGATGACGGACCTCATTTGTGTCTAGCTTAGAGACCGGTGGGTTGTGGTAAGACACCCAAAGAGCTGCTGCTCCACTATTCAGGAGCGACTCCGATTGGCGAACAGAGGCTTCACAGCTCTCGAGAGCCTTTGAAAAAGAATCCCATCCAACAGCCAGGCCGTGAACTCGCGTCAGCGAAGAAGAAGCGCCTCCAGAGAGAAGTGCAGAAAAAAGAGATGACTGGGATTCGTAATGCGCGCGCATGCTGAACGCAGAAAAACAGCGAAATAGCTACAATCCTCGCATGCCATGCCCTCAAGAACGATTCCCTTAGGGTCTTAAGGCGTAGTACAACACGGGCAGGGCATTGCAGGAGTCTGCATCTGTGAGCTCATCTAGACGTAAACATTCACTCATGCATGCATATATACATGAATATGCAGGGATATCCGTGTGTGTATGGATATATTCAATTATTTTATGGAAGCGAATGTAACATCGCGCACAAATGCACTGATCCTTTTCATATTGAACATTCGCCCTACTCCCCCTCTACACCCCAACCCGACAAAAAACCGAATTCCGCGTCCATGAACACACACACATACACAGACACACAGACTGACCACTTGACAATGTCTTTATGCGCAATCTGCTGCTCCCACTTATCCCAGTCAATCTGCTGCACCCTCCTTGAGTCTGCTTCGATTTTCTTCACGATGGAGGAAACGCGCTGCTCATTCTGACGCAGTGCCTGCCAAGGTCCTTGACTTGAACCCTCCACGAAGGCGCCCAAGCCAGACCAGCTCGAAAATTCTCGACATGCAGACACGCCTACACCGAAAGACCTGAGAATACATACAGCCACAGGACGGGCAGCTCTACGAGCAACCACATTCACGCCCACGCATCGCGCTCCGCGGCGGTTAATGAATATTCGCGACAGGCCCCTTCACAGGCATCAAAGTCTGTGCTTTCCGCGTGCAAAGGCAAAGCACAGCCTAGCGAATCTTGGTAGAGCGATGATGATATACACCCCATTGCACGTTCCCACGCTTATGGTCCATGCAAGCCTCCAGGGAGGGAAGTGCTCCCCTACATGGCCTCCTCCCGCTTCAGAGAAGGCTGTGCAGGGAAAGGAGGGCTCGCTGAGGCTGGAATACGCCACAGGGATCTCTTTAAACGACTGCGTTTGAAGACGCATGCATCTTGCTGCCGCGGGAAGGGAAACCTCGCGACGGCAGCGAGGGCAGAGGCTACGGGGGCAGCGGCAACAGCAGCAGCAACAGCAGCTTTGTGTGGGATTTTCAGGTACCTCTTAATGGCATTCATAGTTGTCAGGAGATAACGAGGAATGTGACGAAAAGGAGGCGAGGCGGGAACAAGCGGGGACCTTCAACTGCGAGCGGCAGCACAAACTGTTGCTGCTGCACCGTCCCGCAGACTTCGGTTGCAACAAATACGAACCGACGTACGAAACAGAACAGCCTTAAATTTCAATGCCTTCCCCCAGCTACCTTATGGACTGCATGCAAAGCCCCGGGGAAAGACAAACCGACAAGGGGGCGATGTGTCTCTCGCGTTCCCTATCGCTTTCGCATAATCCACCGAGCTTAAACCCAATCCACAATCCCTGAAACCGAAATTCTAATTCCAAAGGTCTAAATGCTGATTTAGCCACGATCCTTCTCTCTAGTGGAGCCGCCTCCTGGGTTGCTCATGAAGCCGTCGGTCCGAACCCTAAGGCCTGACGGCAGTTCCCCCCGCTGGGGGTCTACACGGCAATGCAGAAAAAAATCAACAAACCGAAAAAGCTCGAAGGCATCTTCGGGACTGCCAATGCCGAATGCGCTATACCCTAGACGTGCTGTAATACGCGAATCGCCCCTAGCGCAAGCAAGCCTGAAAGAGGCCGAGGCAGCAGTTGCTCCCTGCACAGGATATCCCTAGAGAACTGCCTGCCCAGACGAGATAAAAAATACACTGGGGTATGCAGGTAACTAGAAGGAAGCCGAAAGGCCCCCTCGAACATCTGAATGCGTATCCCCTTCTCGACAGTGGCTATCTTCGCGCGTGGGATACACTCCAACTGGGGTCTCCATACGCAGTCGCTCAGACACCATTAAACATAAGGGCAAAACACTTTGCAGGTGCTAAAAAAATTCTCTGTCTTTCCCACCCACGCCACCCCCCCCCCAAAAACTTCAAACATGAAAGGTGAGGGACAGCGAGGGCGGGTGTAACGTCGAGCGCACCCTCGCACACAAAACGGAAACTTCTCGTGGCGAGCTAAGAGTACTTGCAGTGAATAGGGTCGATGCATGTACAAGGACCAATGAGTTCAGGCTTCTTATTCTGGCAAAAGTAGAGCTAGTGCAGCAGCAAGTCTTTCAGCGTAGCATAGCGTGCTACAGAGCGCGCAAGTTGAGGGAAGCATGGAGGTGCCCACAAAATGAGCACAGGCCCGTTTGATATGTGCGCGGGGAAAGCGTAGCTGGCTTTGTCCGCAGGGAGTAGCTTGTAACGGCCTACTCTAAACTCGAACACATCCTGATGTTCAAAGTCATCGCTATTAACTAAAAAGGAAATTGACCAACTGGTTTGTCTATTCGAAAATCTTCTGACTGCAGAGCAGCGTCACCTCGCTGCTTCAAAAGGACGCAAGGTAGCATGCATGTACATCAGGGGCTACGCGGAACTACCTGTGAATGCGTAGGGTGTTAACAGGATGTAGCTGTAGGCGGATCCAAGCCGTCCCTCTCTCGTCATATAGGAAGCTCGGAGTTTCATGGGTAGGGCGAAAAGGAAGCTTTTTGTAAGTTTGCGTCATGTCTCAAGTTGAATCGTTCCCCGCAAAAGTCTACGCTTGAGAGAAAGCTGTCCAGCTGTCATCATGGTGTGCTATAAGAAATGCATCGCTCTGATAGTCCAATGGCTGCCCTTCCTCTGGGATTTCTTTCTACAGATCATGCACAGACCTCGTGAGTTCAAGACTTTCCCGTTCTCTCCGAACTCTCTGGTTCTTATAGGCGCGGGTTCAGGGGGAGCAACTCAGCAGTTTCGCAGGAGCTGTGCGACGGCGTCAGGGTGTCTGCAGTATATGCAGCCTATTTCTGCCCGTCCGAAATGCGCACTGCGGTTTTATCCTGATTCGAATAATCGAGTTTTTGCAACGTTTCGGAACGTTTTCCCAAAGACTGATCGGTTGAGTGTTGGGCAGCAATTTAAGGTTTGAGAGCGACCAGGCCCCATGAAGATACTATACACTTGCATCTACCCCGCGTGAAAACCCCCCTTGCCTATACGCCGTCTCTGTTACTGGACTCCAGAAAACAACCCTAGTGTTCGCCTTCCACAACTGGAAGCGTCGTCGCCAGCAAAAAAGCAGGCATGCTGAAGAAGCTGCAGCCGTGAGTGAGGACGCTAAACAAATGAGTGGGGCTGGGTAGAACAAAGTGCTGCATGATACCACCTGCAGATATCCATGCATATGACCGCTGCTGCTGCTGCGGCATCCCTCATGTCTTGCCTGCTCCTCCTGCTGCTGCGGCTGTTGCCGCTCCTGACAACTGCCAATGGCTGCAATACACCGTTGCAATCGCCTATATATCGAAGCGTTTGCAGTACGTGCCTCTGGAAACCTCAGGCCTTTACTGGCCTTTAAAGACGCCCACTTTTGCAGCCCTTAAAACTCTGTCTTTGATTTTGTATCCCGTCTGAACGACCTGCGCAACGCTGCCCTTCTTCTGTGTCAAAACCACATACAAGTGCACATACACATGTATACATACATTTCTACACACATCTATACACATCTACACACACACATATCTATACACATATACGCATCTATTTACTATGTGCACCTACACATCTATACACCTCCACATACACACATTTATACACATATACACATCTATTTACACCTACACATCCATACATATACACACATCTATACACATATACACATCTATACACCTCCACAAACACATGTATACACATCTATACACATATACACACATCTATACACATATACACACATCTCTACACCTCCACATACACATATATACATACACATGCACACATCTATACACCTCCACATACACACATCTATACACATCTACACACATGTATACACATGTATACACCTGCACAAACACATGTATACACATCTATACACATATATGCACATCTATACACATACACATATATACACACAGTCCCTCCAAGGATGAAACTGTGGCTAGTTAGCATAGCTTGAGGTGAAGGATCTTTTATTGGCGCGATGAGGAAACGGATCATTGGGTGCATCTACGGTAGATCTCCGCAGGGAGTCTAATTTGAAATTGAGAGTCTAACTATGGGTGAAAGTCTGGTCGCAGTTCTTAACGAGTTGCATACATCAGCAGGGCCGTCCATTTCAAAGAGAGCCTCGTGCAGTGAAGGGTCGAATTTCTCCCCCATCTGAAAGCGAAGATACATACACATTTGCAAAAAGCATTCAAATGCGCATATTTTTCAAGTACAAATTTTACTGCGCTCAGACGCATGTGTGTGTGTGTGAGTACTTAGGGCCCAGAAGGCTTAGACGCTGGGAGGTTGCGCATGCTCACGGGGTTGTACTGTTCGACTCCGAATCGTTCAAGGGTTTTATGGAAAAGATTCTCAGTCAGCGACACCCCATCGAAAAACTGCTGCAGCTGCTTCGCTGCGTCCTCCGGTTGGCACTGCTGCTGCTGCTTCTGCAACTGCTGCTGCAACTGCCCCTTCGCGTTCGCGAGGGAGTCACCAACGTCTAGCAACGCCTTTGCGAAAGCCGACATTGCATAATCCCGAGCCGAAGCAACCTGCCCACACAGAGCGAACACAGTCGAGCCTTTCGACAAATGTTCATTTCATTTGGCAAACGGCGTGCCTGTGTGTTCCTGTCTGTCTGTCTCTTTTTCTCTTTCTGTCTCTCCTTCTCTTTCTGCCTCTCTCTCTCTGTATGTCTCTCTGTCTGTTCTTTTCTTCTCCTCTTTCTCTGTGTGAGAGGCCATGCCTTCAAACCCTTTTCACCGCAGCAAAACTCCCCTTCCCCTTCAAACGGAAGCCGTGTACAAGGCGTAGGCTTTTGAGCTCTCCCACCTCCTTTGAAAGTCGCACTCTCGCGTTCTCTTGATCGGCGAGAGAGCGAAGCAACTTGTCTTGCAACTCCCGAATTTTAGTATTTGCAGCCGCCAGTGCCTCCCGAGAGGTTCCTAACTGCAGTCTGAGCTGCGCGCAAATTCACGCAAAAGTCTCTCGGGCCCAAAGGCGTTTTTTCAACCCGCAAGCGAGAACGGCGGCGGAAGAGACTCCAAAAGAGGCCTTCCCTTGGATCGGCGCCTCGCCGGATCTCTGTCTGGCGCATTTCTGGAAAGCTTCGAATGATGAAAGTGTGCCTGGTGCAGGGGTAGGCCCCCCTCGCCAGATGCACGCAGGCAGAAAAGTTCGCGCGCACGCATGGCGCGCTTCGTCTGCATGCGCTACAGTCCATGTGCTTACTTGCTCCGCGTCGAGGGCTTCTGGAGGGGGGGCATCGGGAGTGGTAGTATCGTTTTTTCTTGGAGATGCGCCTTCACCGTCGACGTCGTTTGCTTCCTCTGCGCCTTCCCCTGCTGCCGTCGCTGCGGCAGGCGTCCTGCCGCTGCTTTCTGAGGCATCGCAGTTGTTGCTGGTGCTGCTGTTGACAGAGAAAAAGCGGGAGACACCAGGAAAGGGGGGGGCGGCAGTGGCGACGACAGCAGCCACCCCAGCGGCGGGGGGGGGGCCCCTCGCTAGCGGTCGAAGGAAGGAACAGCGAGTCGAGGGGGAAAAGGGGAAGCGTTCCTTGTTAAGGGTTGTGCGGCGAGTGGCTGTGGGAGTCACGGAAAAAGTGCCAAGTAACCTGCTGCTGCTGCCTCCGCGAGGCGTCACGTTGAACCCTCCTCGAGCAGCGATTCTCGCGAGGCTCATTCTCCGAAAGAGGGAGGGAGAGGTGGGTGGGGAGAAGGCAGGGGAATTTTATTTTCCTCCGGAAGGACGGCCTCTGGGTCGGGGGGAGGGAAGAGGGATGCGTAGGGGGTGGGGCAGCGTTTTCTTAGGCGGCTGCTGGGGGTGGGGGGCCTTTTGGGGAGGAAATCGGGATCTAAAGAATATCCTTCCATGAAGAAAACGCATGCAGATACCCTTTAGCATGCAAAAAGGGCGCAGCAAGCCTACAGATCTCCGGCTGGGGGCCCTACGCGCCTCAGAGGCATCAAAGTCTTCCCGGCGCTGCTGCAACACGCGCTGCGCAAAGTCGCAGGTGCTCAGGGGAGAGGAGACTGCTTTTCGGGGAGGGGGAGAGTTTGTTGCCTTACGACCACCGTAAATTCTTGCAGGAAACGCATATTGAGACACGGAGAAGGGGCTTCACGGAGTGTGTGCAGACGTATTGCAGTTGGTTTCGAGTGGCGCGGAGGCGTGCGTCCGCCGCTTTCCCCGAAGTAGTGCACGGTGCACTGCGGCTGTATATTGTATGTGCCTAGATATACATATATAGATAGATGCAGGCGCGACTCCGCTACGTCCTAGCTACATAATATGGAATACCCATTTTTTCGTTCGAATCTTCTTCCCCGACGATATCGTACCCCCTTGCGGAGGCCCTTGACGAAGTCGGAAAAGAAGCAGACATGCGTTCGTTCATGCCGCCTTTTTTGGTATTCCGGCGATGGGCAGCAGCTTGCCTCTCCCCGAGGGAGAAGCCTTTCGTCTGGCGCCTTCCTGGAGGCTCTCCCTGTGACCTCCTGCCGACTGTAGAACCTTTCGTCCGGCCCTATTCTTCTTTGAACTTCGCGTTCTGCAGTGCACCGCGGCTGCAAACTCGGGAAGCGAGCGCCTCGACGACTTCTTCTAGGAGAGAACGCCTTCTGTATGACGCTGTCATTGTAGGCGGGGGCCCAGCAGGTCTGGCTGCTGCGATTCGGCTCAAGCAAATTGCAGCCGCGCAGCGCACCAGCATTTCAGTTTGCCTGATCGAAAAGGCAGCCGCGTTGGGAGGCCACATAGTCTCGGGAAGCGTTTTAAAGCCATCGGCCTTAGACGAGCTACTGCCAGGGTGGAGGATTTTGCTTCGGGGGGAGGCTCCCTCTGAGGGGAGACGGGGGGATCCGCTGGAAGGCGTGTCTGTCGAGCCTCACGCAAGTGCCTCGGCAAGTCTTCTTGGCGCGGTGCAAGAGGGCCAACAAAAGTTTCTCTTCGAAGAACCTCTCACTGCCAACGCAGGTGCCTTTCCCCAGATGACTCCTGTGACGCAAGATCGCCTTGTGTTCTTGCTGGATGCCAAGCACTCGGTGTCTTTGCCCCGTCGCATGATGCCTTCGGTGCTCCGCAACGAAGGAAATTTCATCATCTCTCTAGGCGCTCTCTGTCGGTGGCTAGGCGCCTACGCGGAGGCGTTGGGAGTCGACGTCTTTCCAGGCTATGCCGCAGCAGAACTGTTGCTGCAAAGGCAAAAAGGGGAGGCTCTAGTACCCCTTTCTGCAGTCGCACCAGCAGCTATACGCAGGGAGGGCTGGTATGTTTCCGGTGTACGGACAGCCGACTGCGGCCTCGGACCCCATGGCAAACCCCTCGCCTCCTTCACCCCCGGTGTGGATGTGCAGTCTAATTGTCTCCTTATCGCGGAGGGCGTTAAAGGCTCTCTAGCAGAGCAGGTCGTCTCCGCTTTCGACCTCAGGCAAGAAACTTTGTGCCCGACAAAATACGGCCTTGGTAAGTCTATGAGCTTTTGTACAAGGCATACCTTTCAGGCAAACCCCCATCTTCTCGCCTCAGTTTCTCGCCCTTGCTACACATACATATACATACATATATATATATATATATATATATATATATATATTCCCCTATGCGGCTTTCTACCCTCGTCCGCTGTGTATCTATCTGTGTCTTTTGGAGGCTTCGGTGCATCGTGACACAGCCTCAGAGGATAGCTCTGCTTTTTCGCTCTCCCTGTCGCGTCTCTGGTATCTCTCCCGACTGCCGCGTGCCTAGCTGTCTTTCTGCCGCTGCAGGAAGGGGCCTTGGCGCGCTCAGGGTGGCGGGGGAGGGCAGTTTTCTTCTGCGTGAAAACTTCTGTAAGGCCTGCAGTCAGTTGATGACTTGACGCTTTCGATGCTGCAGCGTGCTGCTCTGTTGCCGTTCCGTAGGGCTGAAAGAGGTGTGGATGCTGCCCCCCTCTGCTCGGTTCCCAGGAAGAGTTCTGCATACACTAGGCTGGCCCTTGTACTCCCGAGCGTTTGGAGGCGGCTTTGCATACGAAACCCAAGGAGGCTGCCTCTCTATAGGCCTCGTTATTAGCCTAGATTATAAAGACCCCTACCTCAAGTGCAACTGACTTCGCACACGTGTGCTCCTTTACGCGCTTCCTAAGACGGCCTGGCACTTGCAGTTTCTGCAGCCATGGCGTCCGAAAAGACCCCCGTGCCTCCTCACAGCTCGTTCCTACAGTTGGCCTTCTCCTCCTTCTTTTATTACGATTTTCCTTCTATTTCTTATTTTTCCCCTTCTGCTTCATCATTATCATTCATCATTATTATCATTTATTATCATTATCATTCATCATCATTGTCATTCATCATCATTATCATTCATTATCATTCATCATTTATTATCATTCATCTTCATTATCATTCATTATCATTAATCATTATTATCATTAATCATCATTGTCATTCATCATCATTGTCATTCATCATCATTGTCATTCATCATTATTATCATTCATCATTATTATCATTCATCATCATTGTCATTCATCATCTTCTCTCTCCCTTTCGCCCAGTCTTTTCTGCCTTTTCCTGCACCATGTCCTTGGCTGCGCTCTGTGCTGCCGCTTAGCCCCCGCCGATCCTACAGTCTCACACTTTTCGCTTGGGTTTTTTTCCCGCTTGATGCCTGCAGCCCCTATTTGGAATTCCAGCGTTTCAAGAGCCACCCCATCCTGGCCTCGCTACTTGTCGGAGCGCGCTGTATTTCGTACGGCGCGAAGTGCGTGTCAGAAGGCGGATGGCAGGCCATACCCAAGCTTGCGTTTCCGGGAGGTGCATGCAAAACCATAAGCAAAAAGATGCGTAAAAACAGATTCTCATAAGACCCTTCCCCCTCCTGCCTTTGTGGACGTTCCACACAGCTGCATCTCCGTGCAAAAACAAACTAAGCCCTGGCGTCGTCTGCGGCTTATGCAGCTTACCAGGCTCTTGAGGGCGTTTTTCGACTGCATGCAGGCATGCTGCTAGGCGACAGTGCAGGCTTCCTGAACGTCCCTGCAGTCAAGGGCGTGCATCTGGCCATGCGGTCCGGGATTATTGCAGCGCAAGAAGCAGCCGAATTTCTACGATCGGAGGCACCAGCCCCCAAGACAGCGCAGCCGCGCGTGCCTGTCGGCTATGAAACCGCTGTACGGCAGTCCAAGCTGTGGCAGGAACTTCACAGCGTGAGCTGTAATCCGAAGGATTACCCCTGTAGTAGCAGACGTTGCGTGACAGGCGCTGTATCTCCTTCATCAGGCTATACACGCTTGACGCTAGAGAGCAGTATAGGTATGTGTATATGTGTATATGTGTGTATGTGTATATGTGTATATGTGTGTATGTGTATATGTGTGTATGTGTATATGTGTGTATGTGTGCATGTGTATATGTGTATATGTGTGTATGTGTGTATGTGTATATGTGTGCATGTGTATATGTGTATATGTGTGCATGTGTATATGTGTATATGTGTATATGTGTGCATGTGTATGAGTGTAGGTGAGGAATGCCAAGCCATGCTTTCAGTGGGGCCTAGTAGGAGGGTTGTTGGGAAGCTTTGTGCATTTGGTCTTAACGAAGGGTTGCGAGCCGTATACGCTCAAATGGAAGAAGCGAGACAGCGAGATGACGGAGAAAGCCGTGAAGCATCATCCTATTGAATACAGTCCTCCGGACGGGATTCTTAGGCACGTTTTAGCCAAACTATATCCACAGTTCCCTTACACGCCTCCCATTGTTGTTGTACAACTCTATCGTCGCAATGCATGCTGAATCGCTGTATTAACGCAGCTCTTCGGCCGGCCTCTTCCTTCATGCCTTTTGGTGCCGATCTCTGAACTTGTTGGGCTCTCTATGGTTCGCGGCACTGGATTTTCTTGCATTCCATCATGCCGCCAATTGCAAAAGCCCCTATCTTGACCTCTTTTTTCACTACTTTCCCCCCAATTCTAACGGTGGCCTCTGCGCTGCTGTACCTCTCGGCCTACAGCCACGCGGCCCCTTGTTCTGAACGCCTACCCGAGAGCGCTTAGTTTCCTGCACTTAGTTTCCTGCACATTCCTTAATGCGTTTGCGTATTCTGAACTTGTTGCGGCTCGGTGTGTCTGCGTACAGCTTTCCCCTAACTGAGAGCCTGGCCAGGAGCGGTGTCTGGCACCGAGAAGATCAGCCTTGCCATCTCAAAGTGCGCAAGGAAACGCCTCTTGGGGGCTTTTAGAAGTGCCTTTCATGTGCCTCGAATCTCCCCGACTCCCTCCTCATTAATATGCCCACAGTCTTCATGCCCGCCCAAACAGGCCGCTTTCTAGCATTTAAATGCTTTCCCTCCTGTCCATCTCCCTGCATGCATCGAAGCTAGCGCCGTCCGTATTGCACGCAGCTTGCCCTTTCCAGTCTCTCGCGTGACGAAGGGGCTGTTCGCAGGCATTGCAGACTTTCCAAATCGATGTCATATACACGGTGCTTCGTCCGGACAGGCATGGTTTTGAATTGTACAAGGGCAGAAGCAGCCCGTAAAGCCCCATGGTCTCGCAAACAAACTGCCAATTTAAAAATAATCGTTTGTTTTTGATTCAGGTGCGAGATGGGTTGCAAGATGTTCCAGTGGAAATCTCTCTCAAAGAATTTGCTGCTCCAGAGAGCCGCTTCTGTCCGGCAGGGTAACAGCCCTCACATGTGATGAGATGTGTACTATGTGTGTGTATTTATGTGCGTGTGGATGTTTCCTCTTAAAAATATACCCACACCCATGTACACATGCTTGTGTATCTCCTACAGATAAGATACCGTAGGCGTTCATATGGATCTGCACATAATTATACGTACATACATGTGTATATATATCGAAACAAACGACCTGTGATGGGGAATTATTCATTTTTAGACCATGTGCTGCGTTCTCTCTTTCTCTTTCGCGCAAGTGCGCAATATCTGTATGTACTTCTGGATCTGTGTTGTGCTTCCCTCTTGCCTCTGCCACCAAAGTATCCTGTTGCCCTCGAATTTTCGCTTCCTCCCACACGCTCTCGACAGCCTCTGCTGCCTAGTGTCCGTCTTGCGCGCACTCTCTGGCTCTTTTGCTTCAACCCCTGCTTTGTCAAGGCCCTTGCGCCTACTCCGTGCAAATTCCTCACACGGACGTGTAGACCAGTGATTTTGCGAACGACGCCGTGCGTCCTGTCTACCACCAGCGCCTTCTCCAGCTGTCTCTGCACTGAGTGCTTCTAGGGTTTATGAGTACCTCGAGGACCCCTCCGGAAAGGCCTTTCTGCAAATCAATAAGCAAAATTGCATCCACTGCAAATGCTGCGCCATTAAATGCCCCAAAGACTTTATTGAGTGGACAGTACCGGAAGGAGGAGGAGGCCCCAACTACAGCAACATGTAGCACACGACGGTTGAAAGGAGCAACAAGGCGCATGACGCCTCCATAGAGCTTTCAGAAAAAAATATATGTATATATAGATTGATCTAGTGTAATGCTACGCATACATGCATATACACAGGAAGAGCTCTATTTTCTGGATCGCTACCTGTGCCAAGGCGTGCTTGATGTTACTGAGAGAGGCGATCCCGCGCAAGGTACACCACGAGGTATGCGCGGGTAGCTCGGACTTGCTGCAGAGGGTGTTAACTGCACACTGGATGCTTTTAAACGTTCTAATCAAGGTGCATTTCTCTTTCAAGAAGCAGCAGCAGAGACTTCCAATGTCGAGCACCTTTCAAAAACTTGCGCGGCAGTAGCTGAATGTAGCTCCGACAAGGCTATAGAGATACACCGGCTTTAATGGCTAATCGGGGAGCCCGTGTTGTTTGTAAAGAGCAACAAGCTGTGCCACCTTGTTTTTTTCCGCTCAACGACTCAACAGTGACCGCACCAAAGCCGTAATAAAGGCCTTCTGCACCAGAGTACAGGTGACGCTATCCATTCGCATCGCTGTAACACAAGTACGCTGGCTAGCTGATTCTCTTCCTATTGTCTTCTCTCAAGTTGCAAGGAAGAGTGGCTAGCAGGCCTCTAGATTGACACCCAGTAGCTGCAAAACAAAGCGTTCATCCCTCAGGACTCTACTAAGGGATATCTCTGTGCAGCTAAGTCCGCTTAGGGTTCATATTATAAACTCCGCTGCACAACACAGGTTTAGGGGAGCTCAGAATGGCGAGGCCTTGAGTTGCCTACACATTTGCATCACGGCGTTACGGATAGAACCTTTCTGTAAAACCTGCTTCCAGCAAACTGCAGTGTCTAAATAATCCGCTTTATGGGGATGCTGATTCTTTGCATCCCTATAAAGCGTGTCCTTCCCATTGAAAGGATCCATGCATTTTAAGCCTCCACTCAAGCTCACGTAATGTCCATGAGGCCAGTGGTCTCCCTCTGTTGCCTTAGTGGTAGCGGCTTGCGCAGTGCACAGCCTCGTGAGCGTTTGCGCCTTCCAGTGAATAGCACACGCATTTGTGTGTACAAGAAAGGAAGCTAATCTTTTGGCTGAACGATAATGCATTTTAAATGAAGTATGGCGATTATCGTCAATGACAGGGCCCTTCCTGAAGTGGTCGGTTTTTGGATGTTTGAAATCCTTGTTTGAGCTATTAGGCCGCGAACTGAGCTGCCGAGTCTTCGCAAGACGGATGAAACAGAATGCGTTAATGCCACACCCCTTTTTCGCCATTCTGTCCGCCTACGAGGTGACTCTGAGGCCTAATGGTCAAATCCGAGAACCCATTAAAGAGCCTTAAGTTGGCTATCAGGGCCTCTGGCACCATCAAAATTCTAAGTTTCCTGAAGCACCAGGGCTATACTGGATTCGTGCACACAACTTCGGAGTTCATTGTAAAGGGAAGAAAAGGGCTTATTGTTAAGAGAAGAAAAGGGCTTACACCGCAGAATGTTTAAAAGACCACATGTTGCAAGCCTTTGTCGGTTATCCATATATGGCTTTTACGGCCCTCGATCGAGGACGCAACAGTCATTCTCTTAATTGTATTCTCTTTGGTCGAACTAAAAGATGAGAAGACACCTTTCTTGGGGTTTTCGCTTATAGTCACTCTGTTGCTTGGATCACACCTTACACGAGTCCGCTTATCGGTGGGAACCCTTCACAGATACACATGTATATGTAGAGTGCGTTTGCGTATTTGTCTCCAAACCCATACCCAATCCTTCAAAACGTCGAAATCATGGTGGTTTGTGTCTATCCATATGCTGCTTTGTGCACGAGATGATCGAAACAGTCTTCAACACGGAGAAACAGCCCTCTGTGCAACGCTCCTCCTTGGTTCTCTGTAAAGAGTTCTTGGAGCGCCACGACCATGACTGAGCGCCTTTATATGTATATAGGAGAGATCATTAGTGTTATTCTCGACCTTAACCTTAAGCCACTGATGCTCGACACGAAGGCGGCCCCGGAGGGATATGCAGTGTCCAAGCACGCCAGGCTACCTGATCTCCCAAGCATTCATTCACACCAGGTGCGTGCGTGCGGCAAGTTAGCGCGGAGGGGTACACCTAGTATTTATTGCTGTGTTATGGTGATAGTTATTACTAATGACCTGCAGCAAATAAAGTAGGAGACCAGCCAGGAAATAAAGTCAATACTTAACGGAATGCAGCGATGGACATTAATACCAATGTAGTAGAAGACACCGAGCCGTTGCGTGCAGCCCGCTACTGCTGCACTGACAGCCCAGTGGTTCCGCGTTCACACTTATGGTAGATCCATGCACCAAAGAGCTAGAAAGACAGGCCGTGCAAAGTTGAGAGTACAGCATCATCCAAGTAACAGTGGCTACTTGGGTGCATCCGAAATGCAGACAAACATATCGAAGCGCGATAATTTGTGCATCGCAGAGTCCACCGCGTAGTATAACTACAGCTGGGTCCTATTGGTCAAAAGTGTGAGGGCATCACAACGACCCAATTGTGGCGTTGTTGTGCCACCACAACTGTATACGTAGGCAAAGCTTGCACCAACAACCGCTGAGGCATCTAGAGCAGCAAAAGCAGTGATCTAAATAGGAATCTTTGGCACACAGCTGAGGTTCGCATATGGGGGATAAACTCGCAGTACGTGCTGAGGCGTCATGGGTCTACTACACCCCAAGTTTCCGTGCCCTTTCTCTATGCCCGGATCAGGGACTTGCATCTTCAGTAGCACCGCTCAAAGCGTTACCTTCAGACATATTCTCATATAAAAAATATATATATATGTATGGACTCAAAGACATGGGAAATAAAAGCTTCACGCACGTGATTTTGCTTAGACCAGTGGGCTACAGGGGGGGAAAGTGGCCCCCCCTCCTTGGGGCCTCTGTGCTTGGGAATGACGTGATTGCTGCGTGCCATGCCTTAGCATACGGGGACCTCAATGTGTGATACTTCTGTAATAATATATTTTTCTATACGCCTTTGCACGCTTCGGCACAAGAAGCCTCAGACTCGAGACTTTGCACCCTCCTGCGCGGCTTGTTCCCCGGTGGCTCGACGTCTGAAGCTGCAGTGTACAGACAGCTCACCCCGCAGGGGCTGCCAGTCTCATCTACTCAAGATCAGACGTCCAACCCTCAGAGACGTACTGCAGCGATAGCGGAGGAGTTTCTTCGTTAGCCCATCGTTTTCCCCAGACACTCAGGTTGACGCTGCCTGCCAGTGACCTGCTTCGCAACAAAGCAATTCAAGGCGTTCTCCGCCGCTCTAGGCCTCCTTCTTCGCGTGGCTCCTTCCGCCAAACTTCCTGCTCATGGGTGGCACGTCGAGGCCCTCTGTGCAGCAGCAGAAGCCGTGGCTGCTGCTACTCGTGTCAGCCCTGCTGTCCATACAGTGTACGCCATGCTTCTTTCTGTGTTATTATCTTTCTTTCTTGCTCTCTGCCGCCTCCACATCCTCCTTTTTCGGTTTCCCCTTAGCGGATCTGCGTCTTATCTTTCTCTCCCTCCCTTCCGCTTCCTTGAACCTCCAAGCGTCGTGACACCGCCGTGTCTCTAGCGTTGCTCGTGCCTGTGCTCCATCCGAGCGGGGTGCTCCTGCGTTTGCTCCACTCCTTTCCGTCTCTTGCTCGCTCAGCATTGCTCTGCCTATCCCCCCGGCCGCTGCCGCTTCAACGCTTCTTGCGCCGTTGGTCGGGAAGCCTTTGCGTTGCTGCATCTGTGTGCACTGCTACCACTGACATCACCGGATAAGCGGCTCATGAGCATGCTACCCAGAAAAGGAGGCCACGTGATTCGTCTCCCCCGCTACGCAGACGCCCGTCCCACTCTCTGCTTGCTGCGACTATGCCGTCGTGTGTTGCTTTGCAGCAATACCCCCGTCGAACTGCCAATCTGCAACAGGGGGGGATTGCATAAGCTTTTTCCCCGCCGATGCGCAGGTCTTGGCTTACTGCAAGAACGGCGCCAAATGCGGAGTTAATGTTGCCTCAGGTTGGTCTTTAGGAGCTGCCGATTTTCTAGGTTGAGCTCTGTGTGCCTCGCTCTGGCTTGCGGTCAGTGTGTCGAATGCCTTTCGCCTCCTCATATTTCTCGCTCTCTCCGTGGGTGATTGTGCGCGCCTCCATGAATCTTCTGCCCCCTGCTTTCTGCGTTGAATGCACTACCCCGGCTTGGGCGTCTCGGCGAGAGGCAACAGTATTCCTCCCGTCTGTCCTGCCGCTGCATACCTCCGGTACTCTTCTTGCCATGCGCTACTAGCCCTATCGGGGTGGCTGGCAGATCTGCCTCTCCTCTCTGCACATCTTTTTTCCGTGTGTATGTGCCTCTCTACGTGTGCTTTCAACTGCATGCATGTATCTCGACGTGGACTCAACTCCAGAGAGACGCATGCCTTTTACGTGTGCACCCTGTCCTCTGCATGCATGGATCAGGAACTCTCCTCGAGCTCGTGTGCGACTGCGAGGCTTTGCAAACCACCGAAAAATTCTATGCGGGGCCAGACTGCAGCATCGAACAAAATATGAATTATATTATGGGCTCATGTAAGGCGATCTACGGGTGTGCGCTCATCCCTCGCTTTCTTTTCCCCTTTCTCCAGGCATCGCATGTTCGGTTTTTTCGCTTAATATACATACATATGTATACGTATATATTTATCTATTTATAAGTCTACAGCAATTAGCGGTGCCCTCCTCGGTGAGTTCTTCTTCCTGCGCGAGCGCTTCTTGACGCAGTATGTTTGACCTGTGGAGTTAGCGCCACCTTCTCGTTGATTTATGGCTAAATCCGCGGGTTCTGGTTTGTGGTTTCAGTGGACAGCGACGTGCCGAATACTTGCTGGCTTGAAAATCTGCTGGGGCTGAACCAGTGGAAGGATGTTGGAGGAAGAGTTTCCTCCTTCTGTTACACCGTTCCATGCCCCAGTCCGGATGGCAGCTCTTAAATAGCCTTAAGAGGCGGCTCTCAGCAAGTGCTGCTCTTCGCGCGCGGCTGCTCTTATATCCGCAGGAAGGGCTTCTAATGAGCTTGCACGCAGCGCAGCAGCAAAAACAGCCATCCCTATAGCAGCAGCAAAAACAGCCATCCCTCTAGGGCACTCAAAACCAATTAGTAGTGGTGCCCCTCTCGCAATGTCTAATCACCACTGCGTGACGCTGTAGGAACTGCTGTGTACTGCGCTCTATCACACACTGCAGTCCAAACGCGCTTCTTTATAGGACAGGGCCCTCCCTACAGACAAATGCGTAGCGCGTGCTAGAGAATAGCTATCTTTCACATGCTCGCATGTTGCTTCTAGGTGCCTTAGGCTTTCTAGTGTCTAGTGGAGCCAGAGAGCTGCCCTCCACCACATCTGTGATCCTGAGAGAATCACGTCCACGCACTGTCTAATACACTTACAATGCTTCATGCATGATCTCCGTAGAAAGGCTTTTAACGCGAGACTCTCTATACAAACTTTCTAGAAGGCCACTTACCTATGGCTTTTTCAAAAGGCTCCCTCCTTCTCATGACAGGTTCCTCCCTTGCTCAGACATGAGGGGAAGGGGCAGTTAGGGTGTGGCTAGCTGCGCCCTCTAGCCTTCACAACTAGCTGCACGCTTCGGCTCTAGCACGCACGCACACAACGTCGTGTCCTCTAGTAGCGAGCTAGTGCTAATCTGCAGTTGTCAAGATATATGCAAACGGACAGCCTAATTTGTCAGTTCTTTGCTACTTCTTCGTTAAATATCGGTATTGTGGTACAAGTCTTGAAGCATAGATCAGCGTGGTATTTGGTCTTGTTTGTTCGTGCATCCTATTTTTCTGCAGAAATTTTTTTGTCGGATATACCGAGCCGCAGCATTCCGCGAAATGAGTCCAACACGTTTTGTGCAACTCGCTGTAAATGCTCGGCGTGCTTAGCGCGTTGCTGAAACTGTAGTATTCTGTGTTTCCCCGCATATCTATATACGGAGAGGCGTCCGCAGGGGAAGTAGGGAGCTCTCTTGGGGGAAGAGGGGAGGGGGAGGATGCTTGATATATTTTAAATGCCGTTGAAATGGCGCGGCACGCAAGGGTTTCCCCACGGAGATTTTCAGTGGAACGTTTTGTTGCGCCCCCTAACAGCCGTCCCCTGGGAAGGGCCCAGTTGCGGTGTCTACCCTACAAATGCATGCGCACACACACCAGCATGCGCACTGTAAGCTTCGAGAAGAACAGAGTTTGGCAAATTCTTGTTGCCTAACCGCGAGGCGAGGCGCAGGTAGAACGGAGGCGCCTCTTCTTAAGAGTCCGTTGGAGGGAGGAGACTACGGCATTCTGCTCCTCAGCCACGGAGCTGAGCTTGTTCCGCTTTCGAGAAGGCGGCTTTTCTTGAGGAATATTGCTCTCAGAGACGCAGTGCGAGTTTTTCTGCAGTCGAACCTTCTCCGAAAGGCCGGGGGGAGGGGACTGAACCCCGCAGAAGGCAATATTGCAACACTTGCAGTGCATGCATGTCTTGCGCATCAAAGAGGCGATTCAAGATACACTCAGGAATGTGCATCACCAGCTTCAAGAAAAGAGCGCTTCTCTTCTTTCGGGATGGGGTAGGGGGACGGGGAGGCTTCCCCCCCGTTAGACCCCCCTCCGACGAAACGCTTCTGAACCGTGCGGGAAATAGCGTCCACGCGTAGAACTCAATTTCCAGGAGACATATATATGTATATATATATGCATGCATAGGAAGCTGAGTTCTCACGAGCTATCCGTGAGGAGCAGCAACAGCGAGCGGCAGCAGCACTCGACGAAGTGCTGTGGAGGCGGCGCTAGCTGGGGGCAACAAAGGCAGAAGTCTTGGCATCGACAGCAGCATTTTCTGCGTTGCTGCGCTTTGCAAAGCACCTCAGCAGCAGCAGTAAGAGCAGGAAGAAGTTTTTTCGTGGAGGCAGTGGCTACACACAACGGACGAAACGATGCATCATCTGCAGGGTACATCGGCGGCTCCTTCCGGCGAAGCCGCATACTGCTCAAGCAGCAGCACTCAAAGCAACAACGCTAGCAGCAACAGCGCTAGCAACAACAACAGTAGCAGCAGTAGCAGCAACAGTAGCAGCAACAGTAGCAGCAGTAACAGCAACACTAGCAGCAACAGTTGCAGCAGTAGCAGCAACAGTAGCAGCAGTAGCAGCAACAGTAGCAGCAACACTAGCAGCAGTAGCAGCAACAGTAGCAGCAGTAGCAGCATTACTAGCAGCAGCAGCAGTGGCACTAGCAGCTTACCGGGGGTGTTGCGGCTGCGGCTGCGGCTGCCCCCTAAGATATTCAACTTGACCATTCATAATGAAGCGTCTCTCGATGAGCTCCTTCAACGAGGTCAGCTAAACTCTGTGTTTCTACGCTGCCTCTACGTGTGTTGCTGCCGCGGCGTGTCTGGTGGGTATGATAGCCAAATTGCGTCGCTGCTGCTGCTGCTGCTGCTGCCCCCGTCTGTACAGACACTGCTGTATTCCGTGGAGGGAGGCTTTGCACTGGGGTGTGCATCCTGCTGTTGCGGCTCTGACTTCAGCTGCTGTAGCGTCTGGAGTGGATGTAGAAGACATTGATTCTGGTAATGTCGCAGATCAATCGGTAGCAGTGGGAGGAAGGGGGGAAGGGAAGAGGGGGAAGCAGAGCCATTGCTCTGGCAGCTGTTTCTTGTTGCACCTGTTTCTTGTTGCTGCAGCTGTTTCTTGCTGTAGCTATTTCTTGTTGCAGCTATTTCTTGTTGCTGCAGCTGTTTCTTGCTGTAGCTATTTCTTGTTGCAGCTATTTCTTGTTGCAGCTATTTCTCGTTGCTGCGCCTGTTTCTTGCTGCAGCAGCTGTTTGTTGTTGCACCTGTTTCTTGTTGCTGCACCTATTTCTTGCTGTAGCTATTTCTTGTTGCAGCTATTTCTCGTTGCTGCACCTGTTTCTTGTTGCAGCAGCTGTTTGTTGTTGCACCTGTTTCTTGTTGCTGCACCTATTTCTTGTTGCAGCAGCTGTTTGTTGTTGCAGCTATTTCTCGTTGCTGCACCTGTTTCTCGTTGCTGCAGCTATTTCTCGTTGCTGCACCTGTTTCTTGTTGCTGCACCTGTTTCTCGTTGCTGCACCTGTTTCTTGTTGCTGCAGCTATTTCTTGTTGCTGCATCTGTTTCTTGTTGCTGCAGCTATTTCTTGTTGCAGCTATTTCTCATTGCCGCACCTTGTTTCGTGTTACACCTGTTCCTTGTTGCTGCAGCTGTGTCGTGTTGCTGCAGGTGTTTCTTGTTGTGTTGCAGTGCGAAGCGGTTTTCCACCGGTTCCCCTGACGGAGGACGAGGGGCCTCCCCTTGCGAAAGTGAAGGATGGCGAGGCACTCCTCATCATGCTGCATGCTAATAGTGAGATAGGGTTGGTGAGGAGAGGGTCAAAGTATGGCGTAATAGCATTCGTAGCGACTGAGTTTCTAAGAGGCAAACACGTCTTCTTGCCGAGCGCCGATAGCTCGCAGTACGTCTGCAGCAAGGGCAGCACAGATCAGCAAAGGACGCCTCTTCTGGATGTGAGGTGTGTTTTGTTGTTGCAGCCGGAAGGCAGGCGATGTCTTCACGTCCTTTGCCTAAGCGACTTACAGCTCGGAGCAGCAGCAGCAGCAGCAGCAGCAGAAAAGAGCAGGAAATGCCGTTTTCAATTGGCAGCAACATCGTCACTTTGAAAACTCCGACAAAACGGAGCAGCAGCAACAATAGCAGCAACAGTGGAAGCGCAGCCGCCAGCAACAGCAGAAGAAAGCGTCGTGCAACAAAGAGTTTCCATTTAGGTTCAAACGAGGAAGAAGTGGTCGAGAATGTCGTCAAACTCTTTGTGAACTGCTGCAGTTTTGCGCTTCTCGTGCTGCTGTCGTTGCTCTTGCTACTGCTGCTGCTGCGTCTTTTCGACGCGCTGCTGCCTAATCAGAAGGGTGTGCTGCCCCCCTCAATGTTGCGGCTCAAGGTGCTGCTGCTGATGTTACTGCCATCTCTGCATCTGCAGACAGACAAGGGCACTTCCCAGGGAGAACGAGCTTTTCGTGCAGCGTTTAGAGGAGCTCTCAACAGGCGATACGGTCCATTGCCGGTGCTGCTGTTGTTGCTGTTACTACCACTACTCCTGCTCCTGCTCCTGCTCCCAGGACGACTTTCCAGTGGCTGCACACGCTTTGACACGGTGCCGCTAATTGCTTTTGAACGCTCTGTGTTGCAACGGATGTGTTGTTGCCGGCTGGTGTACCTCTCACAGATGAGACGTCAGCTGAGCGGCGATGGTCAGCAGTGCAGGGAGGTGCCTATACACTCGAACAGAATCTGCTGCAGCAAGAGTTCTCCGTCTCTTTTCAAGACACCTTGAATCCCCATGAGACGGTTGTCGAAACATACCCCAGTGCGTTGCAATAACAGCAACAGCAACGTCTTTTTGCACTGTGCTAGTCGGACTGTTAAGATACAGCGCAGTCATATGAGTACCTGCCTATCTGTACATACACGCCTCGGCGTTCGTGTGTCACCATGGCGCAGCATGCTGCAATGCCTCCTGTGCTGCTGTTGCTGCAGGTCTGAGTCGTTCTGTGCTGCTGCAAGTCTTTCGGTGTGTCTGGAATTCCAAAGAAGAAATCGCTCAGCACAATCTGCGACCGTATTACCTCTGCCAAGCGAATCCGGCGGTACGTTCGCCGCTTGCGCAGTGTTGCGCTGCTGCAGTTTCTTGCTGCTGCGGCGGGGGTAAGGGCTCTAGCGCCTCTCTGCAGCAGGCATCTCCTGTTAGACATTCCTCATGACGCATGCGCCTCTGCAGCTTTTCTGGAATGCCGTTCGTTTGTTCGAGAAAGGCGTCGCCGAAGCTCTTCAAACGGCACTGGGCGTTGAGGCAGCAGACCTGCTGCTAAGCAGGAAAAAGGAACTTACCGCCAAAGTCTGTCGCTGGTATTGTTTCTTGGAGACTTGTTGCGAGTGCCTATGACTGATTACGGTGTGCGAAATTCTTGCAAAGTCACTGCGCTGAACTCTCCAGGCTGCGTTTCAACTGTCATGCTGCTGCTGTAGGCGAAGGAGAACCTGCTGCAGCAGCAGGAAGCAGAAGCAGCTCGCGCTGAGCGGCGGCTGCTGCAGCAGACAAAAGCGGCCGAAAGGCAGCAAAGGGAAGCAGAAAATCAGCAGCAAGCAGATCCCACCACGCAGCAGCAGCAGCAAGCAGATTCCACCACGCAGCAGCAGCAGCAAGCAGATTCCACCACGCAAAAGCTGCAGCAGCAAGCAGATTCCACCACGCAGCAGCAGCAGCACCAAGACGAGGAAGCGCTGGACGTGCAGCCTTCGGCGCATGCGGCAACAGTAGCGGCTGCAGCAGAGCAGCAAAGTCAATGTACCCCCAAAAAAAAGAAGGCTGAGGCATCGACGCTCCCACGATGCAGACCGGCAGCAGTAGCAGCAGCAGCAGACGAAGCTCCAGAATCAGCATCACCACTTTAAAGGCGATATCAAGGCGAGTCATAGACTTGCACGGGTGTCTCTACCCCCTCCCCCCCTTCGCTGCTCCTCCTCTGAACCTGCATCCCCTACCGAGGCCCCTTAGCCGAATCTAAAGCTCTGTCGGCTGTCTTTTCAGCTTGGCAAACAAGCACGCGCGCGCTTGCTTCCTTGCTGAAACATTAGCCCTACTGTTGTACTTGAAACCTCAGAGAGCTAGAGCTTCATCTAGAGCTTTAAGCACAAAACGGAGATAAAACGTGTCGAACTGTCATTATCCGAGAATAGCCGTATTCATCCTCATCACTATAGCTCAAGGCCGCCAAGATATGAAGCAGTCAAACTCATTACAACAGCTTGATAAGAAGCTGATGACACCGCGCCTAGGCTGATCAGCGACGAGCAGCATGCGCAAGAAGCTGTCACTTCAGTCGCAGCTGCCTCTGCTGCTCCCGTTGGAGCAACAGGAGAAAGGCTAAACCCGCGCTCGTTTTCCTTTTTTCATTCGTGCCGTCACAGCACTCGCGAAATCGCAGTCATCATCATCCAGTTGTTGCTGCTGCTTCCGCTGCTGCTGCTGGTGCTCATGCTGTTGTTGTTGCTGTTGCTGATGCTTCTGGTGCTCATGCTGTTGCTGTTGTTGCTGTTGTTGCTGCTGATGCTGCTGGTGCTCATGCTGTTGTTGTTGCTCTGTCCAGGTGCCAGCAGCGGCACTATCATTTTCGACTGCGGCAGCTCCTGCTGCAGGAGGGCAGTTACCTTCAACGAGGCCGCTTGCGTTTGCCTTTGAACCTGCCGCATCCTCCTTGCCAGCGGCAGCAGAGTTGGAGGCAACGCTGGTAGCGTGCGTTGTTGCTTTTGTTGGTGTTAACTCCTCCGTTCTTAGCTGCTGCAGCGGGGGGGGTGACGGCAATAGTGAAACTAAATCCACCCCTGCAACAATAGGAAAGCCTCCCAGATCAGCGGCAGCAGCTGCTGCAGCGGCTGCTGCAGGTAGCGGCAGCGCATGAGCTTCCGGAGCATGCAATTCAATTGGAGCGTCGGCATATCTGCGAAGTCAGACGGCAGTCAGCATCGATTGCAGGATGCCACTGCAGCAGGCAAAGTGTCATGACAGCAGCAACCCCCCGGCAAAGGAAGTACTAGGATCGGCGAAAAAGTCTACCTGCTACGCGCATTGAGCCTTTTGTTTTGCTGCTGGTGCTGCTGGTGCGCCTGAAGGGCCTTGTAAAGGCAACTAAAAACCTGCGGCATCGACTCTTCTGCGGCCTGCAGCAGCAAGAGTAACAGTAACCGTAAAAGCAGCAGTAGCAGCGGCAGTAACAACAAACAATAATAGCAGTAACGAAACAGTGTCAGTAACAGCAGCAGTATCTATAACAGCAGCAGTATCTATAACAGTAGCAATATCTGTAACAGTAGCAATATCTGTAACAGTAGCTGTATCTGTAATAGCAGCAGTATCTATCTACAACAATATCAGTAACAACACCAGTATCAGTAACAACACCAGTATCAGTAACAGGAGTAACAACGACAGGAACAGCAGTAACAAACAGTATCAGTAACAACAGCATTAACAGCAGTAACAACAGCATTAACAGCAGTAACAACAGCATTAACAGCAGTAACAAACAGTATCAGTAACAACAGCATTAACAGCAGTAACAACAGCATTAACAGCAGTAACAACAGCATTAACAGCAGTGACAAAGGCATTAACAACAGCAAGAACAGCAACAGTATCAGTAACAACAGCAGTGACAGCAAACACAGCCCGTCCGAGAATGACGTGCTGGGATGGCATGCATTTTCTGCTGGCTTTCTGAGCGTCTTCCTCCTCATCCTCACGCTTAGGAGAGTGATTTTATCAATTGCATTTTGATTTACCTTCAAGATCTGCTGCAGATCTGAAGGCTGAATTGGAGGCCCCGCCAGTTTCTGCATAAAGTGGAGCTCTCCCGATTCGCTCAGACACACCAACACCTGAACGCATGCACACACCCCTCACCACAGGCAGCAGGCGTGAAGTGCCAACTTCGCTGCGAGAGGCAACAGAAACTCTTCGGTTCTGCTCATACACCTGCACCAGGATACATGCAGATGCAGCAGTTTCTGCACATGCACATGCAGCAGTTTCTGCACATGCAGATGCAGCAGTTTCTGCACATGTAGATGCAGCAGTTTCTGCACATGCAGATGCAGCAGTTTCTGCACATGCAGATGCAGCAGTTTCTGCACATGCAGATGCAGCAGTTTCTGCACATGCAGATGATAAGGTGGAGCAGCTATCCGCAAGAACAACAGCTGCACAGATGCAGCAACTGTAGCTCCCTACTTTGCCAGGAAGAATGGCCTCTTCAAGTGCTGTTGGATCGGCTACAAAGCGAAACTGCTGCTGCTGCGGCTGCTGCTGCTGCGGCTGCTGCTGTTGCAAGTCATGCTCCTCGCCTCCAAATCCCTCTGCTGCATCGGCCTCTCCGCTATCCGCCCCCACGGATTCAGTAGCATATGCGAAGGTTAGTGCCAGTGGCTTGTGAAGAAGACACAGAGGGAGGAGCTCCAGGTGCTGCAGCTGCTGCTGGTATTTTCGAGGCCCTTGCTGCTGCTGCAGCACATCCAAAGTTCGGCTGTCAATACGGCAGAGCTTGAATGAAAGCAGAGACGCGAGGAGAGCGATGATGCATGCATCGGTAGTGGTGCCGTCCTCTGCCAACACCGTCAGACAGGCAGTCAACTGCCAAGTCTGAAGAATAAACACGGCAGCCACCAGCCTCTGCGCTTTGATCCCTTTCAAAAACGGGCGAAAGCACCCGCAAACGCTTCAGAAATGCTGGCGCATGAGTGCGAAAGCCTCAACATCGAAGAATCACACGCCACAGATCGCCACGCACGCTCACGGTGGCGGCCTAACAACAACTGGCACATTGCAAACACAGAAAGCAGCATCGACGGCAAGCAGTTATACATAAACAGAAAAGAACCACGTGCAAAGCATACCCATTTGCCGGCAGCTATGGCCAAAGCCTCTCCAGAAACCACACCCCCCTCCCTGAGGAGGCGCTTGACGATTAACTCGATCTGCCGCTCTTGCTGCTTCGCATGCTGCTGCTGCTTCTTGCACGCTGCATCCGCTGCTGCTGCGGGGGCTGCTGCCGCCGCTGCTGTCGTGGCTTCAATGGAGGGGGAGAAGGCAACACGCACAGAAACACAACCATCTGCTGCGGCGACAGACTGCTGCTGCTGCAACACCCTAACAGGAGCAGCTGTCAACTGACAGCAGACTCGCGTACGGCCGATGGAAACTTCTGTCTGCAACAGCACGGTGAAACACGATCATAAAAACGCAACTTGAAAATTTCAAAAAAATTTGCTCATGAGAGCAAGGAATAGCGCATGATCGTCCTCAACCCCAGCTGGCGGCACTGAGCCTCTTCAGCTCAAACATTCCTTTCTCGGCAGCAAGACCATTCGCAGAAGCTGACAGCAGCAGCGTTAGAGAGGCAAGATTCCACGTTACTTTAACAAAGATCTGCATCCCCCTTTTAGGAGCGCCTTCGCCTCCATACCAACATACATCTCCACGGCAGGAAAGTTCAGGTAATCCCGCCACTCACGCTGCCATTTGTTTCTAAGAATTTAATGTGTGTTTGGCGCCTCTCCGTTTGTTTCCTTCCATCTGCTCGCGCGCCGTTTTCCAGCAGAGCCGCCCATGCAGCTGCTGCGTTGGAAGCACATAGAGGCAACATGCTGCCTTCAACGTTTCTGCCGCCTCTGCCTGCCCGTTCCGCTGCCTTGTCGATTTGAGTAACACCTTCTTTCTTTTTGCCGCCGTTTTCAAGGAGAAGGACGGCAGTAGGAACGGCAGCGCCGCTGCACGCGACTGGCTAAGTCCGTTCGGTGGCGTTTTGTACGTCTAAGGATTTCCGCTAAAGCGAGGGGGGCGCAGCCGCAGCCAGTATTGCATGTATTCAGTATGACAGAAGACCCCTAGATTCTCACTTCCATATACATATGCATATGCGCTGGCTCTGCTGCAATGGATGCTGCATGCCCTTTCAGTGCAGCTATGGGGGCTTATCGCGGCTTCCCCCTGCGGCACTGACTTCTCAAACACGGAATCTTGGGAATACGCCGCTTAACACGCAGGTACCCTCGCCCTAACAACCGTAGAAGTATATTTTACGAAAAAACGAGGCCCCCCCGTTGAGGCCCCCTAGAGGGCCCCTTACGGCTTCCGCAAGGGGCCCTCTCTGAACCCGCTGGTGCTGGTGGGTATTTGGGGCTTTCCATAGGCGCCTCTAAAGGATGGAATCCGATCGTCTGGCTCATCATTCTAAAAGAAATGGATGGTAAATAATATAAGGGAAGGACTGGATTTCAAGGAACTGGTTAATCGAGAGACTTCTAACACGCCCCTGTACAAAAAAATCCTAGACTGCCCGCTCCTCGCCGAGGGGGAGTGCAACTTGCGGAGGGTGGGGAGAAGCCGATGACGAAAGATGGCATTTGGGATTGTGTGCATGATTTAAAATTACGGGGAAGACTCTGAGCCTCAAGGGGCTCATCGTAATAGATCACAGAACTAGAAAAGGCCAAGCTGCAACAGGTGGTGCTGTGAATACGCGCGCACGCCGACTGCAGTACGAGTAGCCGCGGCTGCTAATGGTCGCTTCGTCTGCGTCCCACGTTTTACTGCCAGTGTATGTGCTACTCCTTTTCTTCTCGGGAGGGAGAAGGAGGCACCTGGTATACCGGCACCAGTTGCAGTGTCTGTAGCAGCCAGCCAGCACACCACAGCACGAGCTGCACAAAATACGGCAACGCCAGCCAGCCGCTCCCCCTCCATTACTACGCTGCTCCTGGCAGCAGCAGAGCCTGAGGGGCAGCCTGCAGTCTTATTTTCAAGCAACAGGAAGCTACACAAGTACCTCTGGCTTGGGCGTGACAACCCGTACAGCTCGCAGGCTGGCTGCTGCGGCAAAAACCAGGCAGCAACAAGCACTCCAAAAAGCAGTTTCCTGGCTGCTTCTGGGTGCGGCAAGGCACTCATGCTAGCGCTGCTCTTAATGGTGATGGCGGAGCTTCGCAGTGTATAGCCACCTCGTTTGGACCTGGAAGGAAAGCACTCCATGGGAGATGGGGAGGTGTGTGTCGGCTGCTGAATACTGCTGCTTCTTCCGAGCTGCGGTTGCAACATGCGCTCTGCAGCTGCAAATGCAGCAGCCGTTTCTTCTGGCCATAAGGGCGCTGGCGAACAGCGAAGTGCAGTTGCTGGTAGTGCTCGACGGCTTGCCTCTGATGATGAATAGCTGCCCGCTGCTTCAGCGGCAGTTGCGAACAGATGATTCTGCTGCAAGCGAGAGAGAGTCTGCTGCAGCACCGCTTTCTTCGATAGGGCCCGAGTTGGCTTCTGCTGTCGGTGCACCTTCTTCTCCACGCTGCTGCACCGCTGCTGCTGCTGCTGCAAAGGAAGCAACAGCAACGGAGCATGCAAAAGATGCAGCAGCACCGGCTGAACTGCAGGTCCCAATACCGGCTCTAACTTGAAACGGAATAGTATCGGTAGAAATTCAGCCTCAAGGCTTTGCACAGACAAATAGGAAGCTGCTTCCTCATGAGTTGCATCCTCTGGAGCTTTCTCATGTGTTGCATCCTCTGGAGTTTCCTCATCATCTGCCTCTTCTGCTGCTGTTGCTGTGCATGAGGGCGGTCTTACTGCTGCCGTGGCTGGTACCAGCGCCTTCACGACAGGCCCTCTTAGGATGACGTGAGTCGACGAATCAGGCTGCTGCATCAGCAAGAACAAGATCCTCCTGCAGCAGGCAAAGCGGAGGAGTGAATAGGGGCAGTACAAATAGAATGAAAGCAGCCAAGAAGGTCGCGAATTAGCCCCTTGGAAGCCTGTCGTGTGCATGTGCATGGGCATGCCTAGAAGGGTGCTCCTGCTAGCCGAGGTGCGCTGCTACTGGAAAGCTGCCACGAGCGGTCTGCTCATGCATGCGACTGTTGTTGCTGCTGCAGCAAACAAGAGGGGGCCCCAAAGCACCTGAGGAGGCTCCGAGTGTGCACCTGGAAATCCTTATTAAGCCTCTGCATGCACACCGATACCGCGAAACACGCATGCTGTATGTACACACCGACCACCATCTATTTGCATGTTCGAAACGTAGCCTGCTAGATCAGCTGTGAAGGTACAATGCGCACCTCTGCAGTGTCTTTGGCTTCTGCGTCACTAAGAAGGCAGAAGAAACAAGCGCAGCAGTTGGTAAGGAGCAGCACACAACAGGGATGGCTGCTGGAATCGCTACAGCCACTCATTTCGCCGCCTTGTGTAGCCAACACGTCTGACGGCCCTTTTGGCTCTAGAACTGCTGCTCGAAGGAGAAGAGGGCCTTTCCCATCTGCAGCGCGTACATACAGCAGACACATACATACATATATATATATATATATATACATGTACATACATATGTAAAAATGCATACACACGCACATACACATACCAATACACACGTACCAGTACACACATGCAAATACATATTAAATGTATACATAAAAGTATACATACATGTATACACAAAATTACACATAGAAATATTTATACACTCGATATTAGCACACCGCCGAACGCTACAGAAAAGGCGGGAGGACAAGAAGCAGCAGCAACAACAACAAAAAGCGCATGTCATGGCACCTAGAAGGCACCAGGGTGCAGCGTTGAATTCAGCGGTCTGCACCGCTGCCAACAAGCGCTCCATTGGGAGGCTTCCTTGCTTGCTGCTGCTGCTGCTCTGCTGCACTGTCGGCACTTGACTCGGAGAAGAGTAAACGCTGTTGTTGACGCCCCAGCAACACGGGATCAGCAACAACAACAGCCGCTAACGCTGCTGCTGCAACAGTCGAGGGTGCTACATGAACCAACGGTCTGGCAGACGCTGCTGCTGCTGTTTTGAGTGGTAGTACAGCGGCAGCTTTCTTGCTTCTAAATAGTTGGTATATGTGTTTTAAATGTGCATTATCTGCACAGTTTCTTCCCTGCTTTTAAAAACTGCATTGCGAGGCTTCTTGGCTGGCTGAAGGGGGGTGGGCGGGGAACGCAAGCGACGGGGGATTTGGGGGGCCCCCCCTGCCTCAGGCTGCTACCTCCGGGAAAGCAGCCTTGCAGCAGACGCATCAAAATGCAAAATTCAAATTATCAGTCATCAGAAACTGGTCGTTGCGCTCTTGCATCTTCCCCTAAAATGCACTTGCAGAAGGCTAAAGGAGTCTGCGCCAGCCCAAGGGCCTGACTGGCACCGCAGGAGGTAGGAGCTTCTGGATTGATAGTCAACTTCGTCTGCAGCAGCAAGGGCAAGTGCTGTGGCTTTAATACTTCTGACGGCTTCTGTGCCAGTGTCGGCTGCTGCCTGCCGCAGCCACTCTCTCGCTCTCTCTCTCTCTCGACAAAAACTTGCTATGCAGCTCGAGCTGCAGCAAAGGGCTTTGCCACGTATACACCGCACGCGATACAGAATCAGCGAAGGCAGCGGCAGCAGCGCCAAGGGCACCACTGGCACTCCATCGAGGTTCCTTCGAAGATGTCAGCGGCGGAAGCAACGGACTGCTCTGCAAGCTCCACCGAAGCAGCAGCAGCAGCAGCAGCAGCAGACACACAGCAGTTTGCACAGCAGCAGCGGGAACAAGAAGAAAAAGATGGCCAGAAACCTGCCTTCGATCCGAGCGCGCTTGTCTCTGCGTATGTTGAGCTGTCCATACACCCTACAGGTGCACGTACCGTGGTTTGCTGAGCTGTGCGTGGTGCTCTTGTCTATATGGTGTGTGTAGGTGTGTGTGTATTTTGTTTGTTTCCACACGTTTATGGACAGCACTATGTCGAATCCCTCCTTTTCCGCATTGAAACGCCGCAAGCTCGTTGATGGAGCAGTCATAGAGGAGGTACGTTGATGCAGCCGCCGCTGCTTCCGACGGTCTGCTGGCGCTCCCGGATCAACGGTGTGTCTGCTCGCCGGAGAGGCGACAAACATACGGAGTAACTGCAGCTTTGTAGAGGCTGCAGCGATTATTGGTGCCTTTGCTGCCACTTGTTCGAATGTGCAGTGTCTCAGCTCTGAGGGCACTCGTGCCGAACTCTTGGCCCTTCTTCTCAAGCATCCTCATGTCTTTCTCGGTGCGTCTCCGTGCTGCCTTTTCGCTGCTGCTGCTGAGTGAGCTGACGCTCCGCCGGAGTTGCTGTTTTCTGCAGCGCCTTCTGCTGTAGCCACTGCCTGCTGCTCGCCAATGTCGTTTGCTTCCTAGTCGTGCAACTAGGCGGCTTTCGGATGCAGACTTGCACGAGTCTTTTTGTGTGCAGAGCGCCATGGGAAGCTTCTGCCTGTTGAGGAAACGAAAGCTCTCGGCAAGCATTTCAGAGATAGGCCTGAAGTTCAGGTTCGGCATTTTGCTGCTGTTGCTGCTCTTGCTGCTCTTGCTGCTCTTGCTGCTGCTGCTCTTGCTGCTGCAGCGCTGGGCATTGGTGTGCTTGCGTGGCTTGCTGAAGTGGTTTTCCTCGAAATTCATGTTGTTTTTAGCGCCCTCTTGCATCACGATGATAGGAGATCAAAGCGCATGCAGGTGTCGCTATGCTTGCGAGCCTGCGCAGTACTATGTGGAGAGGCTGTGCAACTGCGACAGCACCGGAAAGGGAGCAACAAGTGCTGTGAAGGTGATATTTGTTTTCGCGACAGGCCTTCTTTATAGTGCACTCGCCAGCAGCTGCCTTGCCACAACTCCTCCGGCAGTCTTCGCATTATACCGTTGCTGCCGTTGGCGGTGCTGGTGCTGCAATTGCTGCTGCGGTGTCTGTACAGCTCAGGCAGAACCGGAGGCTGCAGCGCATGCGGCAGCTGGAAGAAGAGGGTGTCTTTTTTTCCGAAGAAACTTTGAAGCATATTGAGGTCATAAGAGGATGAAGCCGCCCCAGCGCAGAGACACGCTAGTAGCGCCTCCACCTTCAGTGCCTGCTGCCTTTTCTTGCGAATTGCTTTTCCTGCAGCCTGATACCTTTTTGTTGCGGCATGCGGATTGACAACAGCAAAAGCTGCTGCAGTTGTTCTGGTACCCCTTCCTGTGACGTTTACGCCATGATTGCTGCTGCTTCTGTGGATGCAATTGCTGCAGCCTGCGCTCTACCAGGAAATTGTCGGCCGGTTCGAGTGCAACTTTTCCCTCGCCGCGAAGCCTCCTAGTGCAGCAGAAGTAGCTGCGGCGACAGCAGACGCAAAGGAGGCTGCCACTGCTGCCGCTGCACGGAGTGCAGCAGACGATGATGATGAGATCACAGCAGCAGCAGCTGCCTCTGTAGCTGAGGCAGCCGCTGCAGAAGCAGCCGCCGCCGCGGAAAAAGTCTCCGCGGCTTCTGTGGGGGCTGCTGCTCTCGTGCCTGCTGCAGCGCAGCGCTCCATAGCAATGAGCAGCAATTGTAGCAGCAGCAATTGTAGCGGTCGGAGGGGAGTGTTGTACAGCACAATGCTCGACAGAGCCTATGACATAGAAGAAGAAGAAGAGCGACTTACAAAGCAAAAGCAAGTGTGGAAGGCGCAAGAAGATAGCTTTTATGGCGAGCTCAGGCGTCTGCAGCAGCAGCAGCGACAACAGCAGCGCTCGCAGCAGCAGCCGGAAGATTCTCTAGATTTCGCAGCTCTAGCACCATCAGACAGCACTTTCGACGAGAAGCGGGAAGACGTGCAGCTAGAAGGGCAGAAGCAGCAGCCAGAAGGCGCCGAGTCAACAGAGGAAGATGAAGAGCGACGGCAGGAGCCACCTGTCTCGCAGCTTCTCCATGAGTTGGCCCCTTGTAGGCCGTTTGATCGCGGCGTCGCTACAGCGCGGCTGCAGATGGAGCAGCAGCAAAAACACGACCTGCAATCAACATTCTCGGAAGATGGGGAGGAGGAAGCGACTGAAGTCTCTCCTGCGGAGTTTGAGGACAAACGAAGGGTGAGTGCCTGCGTCTGGGGAGCTGTCTTGGAAGTCTCCCAATTTTTCATGTCGTGCTTCTGCCTTGGCTAGATGCATGTGCTGGTGCTTGAGTGGCATTTGTTCGGTAGAGGAACCCCTAGTCTGGCTCTGACGGGCTTAAAGGAAGCAGTTTCAGTAACAAGGCAGTCGAGCTCCACACACAGGAGTGCGCCGAGGTAGCGGCAATAGAGGCGCAGAGAGAAACGCTGCCTCGAAGCAGGTGACACCTCCGCGTCTGTAAAACGCCACGAGAGCGAGCCCATAAGCGCTGGCATCGCTGGTGACTGCTGCAGGAGTTCCTTGAGGCGATGCGGCTCCGCTTCTTGTCGGGCGACTTCCCAGGAGTTGACTACGCTGCCATCGATGCTGACGATACTCTGGATGACGTCAATGAGGCACGACTGACCCTGCTGCCTTTCGATGATATGCTGCTGCTTTTGCTGGTGTTGGCGCTGCTGCTGAGGAGAGCGGGGGCTTCGGAGTCGATCGCCTTGCGCTCAACGGCTGGCTCAGTTCGTTCACACGTAACGGGAACGACTGCGGTGGCTTGAAGCTGGTAGTGCAACCAAAGAGCCAGCGAGCTTGTAGCTTCTCAGCACCTACTGACCGATCAGTCACACACGGGGATCTCGGGTGTCTGCAGGCCAATAGAGACCTTCAAGATGCGTACTTTGATGCCGACTACTGATGGAGGATGCCTCCTGACGATATGGAGAGAGCTAGCTATGTGGAGCCATTTACGGCTAGCTGGGTGTGGCGCTGTTGATAGCTAGCTAGGCGGATCCGCGTCGACGGCCAGCTATGTGGAGCTGTTGACGGCTTGCTGGGTGGGAAGCTGCATGGGGCTTTCGCCTCTGCAGCAGCGTGACAAAGTGCGGCAGCTGAAGGGGGTAACAGATTGTACATCAATGCAGCATCCTGGCGCGCTGTTGCCTTGGCTGTGCAGCTTGGGCTTGTTCGATTTTGGAACATAACGTGAATAGGCAGTTTTACCGACCAGTTTTAAGAGATTCAGGCCTTGCAGAGAGATGGAACGAAAGCAGGAGGCGTGTTCAACATGTAGCAAAGCTAGTCGTCACACTGCCACTGGGCATGTTAGCGGAAATAAGGCTTTTGCATGAACAATTCCGAGGGATGTGTGTTTCCAAGTGGGAGCTGGGGGCAGCAAGTGTATTCGCAGCAGTATATGGGGCTGCAGCAGCTCAGGAGGCTGGAGAACGAGCCCGATAACTCCTGTGTCATTCATCCGCCAACCTCTTCAGCAGCGTAAGCACTCCTACGCCTATGCATGCACCGCTACTTTTCCCATTAACAGTCGTTTTCACACCCGTATTAGAGCGGTATTTCATTCCTTAATGACGCCTTGTGCGCTACGTGCAGGATGCCCCCTAGGATACGCCAAAGGATCTACAGCAGGAGTTTGTACTTGGTGATCGAGGACTCCAAAATCTGCCGACTCGTGCCTGTGTAGTGGCGATTTCCGAACTCTTGGTGTCTTTCTCTCTTTCAAACTTCCTTTCGCTTTTATGTCTGCATTCTGCGTATGTGTATGTTTGTGTGCATGTGCATGTGTGTGTGTGCATATATGGGCCTCATTGCATGCTATGATTTTGCCTACATTTTCATTCTACTGCTATCTGGTTGGCCTGTGAGCGTGCTGTGGTGTTTATTGGAGCTGTGGCTTAAACACTTTGAGCACATAGGCTTTTGTTCGCTATTTGGATGTGCCGCTCGTCGCAGAGAAGCCAACTCTAGTGGGCATTCTGAAGCAGCTGGATGTAGACTCCATGCATATAGACCCATGCATGAAGGGAGCATGAAAAGTCTCCTTCTCTTTTTATCAGGCACACCTTTTAACTGTAGACAGGAGATGAGCCACCTTGGGCACTTTATTGAAAACGAGTGCAACGCACATCGAGGAATAGCTGCCAGCCGAGTCAAGCGCATTTCTTGACTCCTAGCGAACCGACTGTGCATGCAACCGGCGCAAGTCGTATTAAAGTGTAATTGCAAAGAAAATAACTCATCTAATACTACTTAATTGGGAAATTTGTGCAAAGGCAAGTTCCTGTTGCGAGGAATCGCTGCCCCTGCGCACAGCAGGTTAAACCGCTGAAAGCACACAGTCTCATTGGAGTTAATCCGCAGAGCACTACTAGTCCTTGTAGTTGGAGCCATTCCCTACTATTTCGTGTTCGCAGAATCAGTTGTAACAGCTGTTACCGGATGTGGCCAGGCTGAAACTTTCCTTCACTTGGGGTCAACATCGATTGCTAGATCTAATGGGCTAGGGTGCATGTTAAAGCCTTCTAGTGCACTAGATTTATGTATATAAGAGATGGTAAGGAATTCAAGTTTTGGTTTGCCTGTTTTTAGATATTTGTTTTTGTTGCAGCATAGAACATGCCCAATGTTGTGAGAATCAGTCATGCGAGTCCTGTACGCTCCCCGGTACATGAAACTGGATGAACATGCTAAGAGAGTCAAGAATACGAAGCAGAGCCGTCTATTCGTGTCCGCTCACGCAGAACCCCCGAGGGGAAAAGGAACGGAGAAGAAGGCGTTCATTTGGAACGATACCTCAGGGATCTCTAGTAAGCTGTGTAGGTGAGTCGGGTTTACAACGTGGCTTTTTTGGATATCCTAGGTGAAGCGCCACACTGTCTATCAGTACAATCATACCGGTACATCTGAGGTCTTCTCAGGAAGACGCTTGACTGTGCATTTAATGTCAACAATATCTTTCAAAATTTATTGAGCAAATTCCAAGATAGCTCCTTACTTGCTCTGCCCGCGTCCCTATGTAGTCGCTCTACGATGGGGGAGTGACCGCTAGGATGAGCGTAGCTGCACCCCCTAAGCAGTCCAAGAGTTCATACCCACTTGCACATCGCACATACCGCGCACGCCTCTAAAAATGTCTTCGTGTGTCGAGCTAGCAAAACTTTGCTATATACAGGACATACGTAGAAATAAGCCAGCTATTTAGCCCCTTACTTACTCTTAGGGCGAATCATAATCAGTTTAGCAGAATGTGTTTGAGTACACCTCAGCCTGAGCTTCATCAAGCGTGAAGGTCCCTCTATCGGCTTTTATTTCCAATATTTTCGATTACAATTCCACAGCGGTATGGCCTCATGCTTGCTCGAGTGTTTGTTGCTTTTTGCATACATCTGTTAGTCGCAGTGGAGGCCACATATCTTCAACTTCTGGCTCTTTCCATCGCTTGCTTGCTGGCAGGAATGCAGCACAACGCCATGCTTGTCTCGCCCGACGGTGCGTAGCAAAGGCTTAAAGGCCACAAACATAGTGTTCACGCTTACAGCGCTTCCTTCTACTCAGCCTGAGAGGGCTGTTTGCCTTTATTGTGCTCAGAGAACGCCGGGGTGTGCCTCTCAATCGACACCTGCAGCCCATCATGACAACCGCCGTCCCTGATCGCTCATAGGGACACCTTTTGTCAACTTCCACGACAAGAATCTGACCAGAAGGAAGCGTATGAGACTGCGCATGAAGAAGAAACTTTGTCGGGGCTGTTTGTCGGCCGCGGCGGCTATTCGTGCCCTCTTGTACTGGCGAGAGCTACAGCGCCCATTTACACAGCTGGAAACAGCTTGTTTTGGTGGATCTGAGACGGAGGTGGTAGAAATCACCGAGTAAAGCCCGAATCATCACGATAGGAAGTTGAACGCATGCTTCGTTCGCTTCACACTTCCGAGAGAGAGCTACAGCAGCTGCTGCAGCTGCCATATCGGCTGTGGCGCCCAGTTTCTCGTTGTTCCTTTTGAATGCTGAAATTCTCCTTTTAGCATTTATTTTTGGTAGTTTCATCATATTTCCTTTCTTTTAGAGTGACTTCAGCATTTAGATCCCAAAACTCAAATCCCAAACCCGTAGGCCTGCATCATTCAGAACGGCGGCGGTCACACGCACGGCGCGAACGCTCGTGCATATACTGCGCCCTCTCTGCCTCATTGAAGGCATCTTCACGCACCCGTTTGTTCTTCTTAATCCTCCTCAGTCCATTTCTCAGTGCGCATCCTGAAAGAGTTGCACGCCCTCGGGATTCCCGGTGGCCGCACGCCACGCGCATGGCAGCAATTCAGGGTGGTTTAAGGACCGATCGGCGACTTCTGATGCATCGCCTCGCGCTCCGTTTTGTTTTGACGGGTTACACACACTCCCACCCTCCGTCAAGCGCCTTTCGGGGCTTTGTCATTCACCCCGCTACGCGCACACCGACGGGTGGTTGAAAGAATGCAGCAGAACTCCCTGCCTTCCTCCTTCTAGCCACCCTTCCTCCCCCTTCTGCAGGCTTGCTTCTTCTGGTGAAAGTCTCAGCTCCGCTTAACGGATGAACGCTGCTGCTCCGGTGCAACGCCGCAGCCTAAACTGTTTTCCTGCAGCAAGCGCTGGCTGTGAAATTTGTACACGGGGGCCTTATCACCCCCCTCTCAGCTGCAATGGCGTCGGCCTGCAGATCTTGCTACGTCACTTTCCACTGTATATGCGAAAATACTTCAATCGGTATGCAAACCCTACACTCCAAATCCACAGACCCCTGTGGCGGTTGGCTGTTCGCGCCATGCCCTGTCCATACACCTGCGACGCCACTACTCCTCCCAAATTACCCCCAACACCCTCCCCTCCAACACCCTCCCCTCCACCCCCCTTTCTGATGCTTTCAACCCTTTTTCTTTGCCCCTTCAGCCTCCGTCTGCCTCCCCTGTCCCCCTCCCAGCCCCCTTCCTTCTCTCCCCTCCATCGGGTGAGTGCAGTTCGCTTCCTCACACTCCGTCTCCTGATGCTGCAGGAGAAGAGTTGTGCGTCCTTGGCAGCGCTTCTTCTCTAGGAGAGTGGCAGCTGCCGCTTCGCATCCGTCTCAGCACATCTAAGGGAACCTTCCCCTTGTGGGTGTCGCCTCCAGTGCCGCTCCCAGCAGGGCTTGCAATAAAGTACAAATACGTCATTGTTCCCCTGTGCAAGTGCAACCCCCCCAGCAACGTGCTTTCGAAAGCGCAGCCTCCGGAGCAAGCACCCTGTCGTTGCTGCAGCAGCGCAAGCAACAGCCCATGCAGATGGGAATGTATTGCCGGGCACGATGACTCTGGGAACCGAATCGCCAGACTCTGCCGAGGCAGCCACGACCTTTTCGATAAATTCGGTATATGCACACTCGCTCTCTGTAACTACATCACCTGAGCAGACAACTGCCACTGTAGTCTGCTGCTTTTTGTGCACCTGCGGGTGTTTGGACCGACTGCCGTCTCCGGCTGTTTTTTGCTTCACATATGCCTTTCTAACATGGGGGCTTTCTCAACCTTGATTCGCGAGCTATAAAGGCTGTTTCTTAGAGCGAGCGCCACCTCGCTAGCCGTCCGCGGCGGTCTGCATTTGCTGCTTCGCGCTCCCGGCATTAGCATGAGGCACTTTGTCACCCTTCGTGCTGTGTATGGATGTGTATGTATGTATTTGTGTATTTGTGTATGTATATGTGTGTATGTTTTTTGTGAGTATTTGTGTATGTATATGTGTGTATGTGTGTGTATTTCTGTATTTCTGTATGTGTTTATGTGTGCATTTGCGCATTTGTTCATGTATATATACACGTGTATCACGAATGTATCTATGTGCACATATGTGTATTTGCATGAGTGTATGTGTGATCAACATTTACGGCCGCAGGTCAGTGCGACTTTCCTCCCCTCACCATGAGCTCCACGCCGCAGCCTTTGGCTGCCCCCTGTGCCTCTCCAGCCAGTTTTCTTAAGACTCGATCCCCCAGCAGCCACAGCAGCAACACCGCGTATACCTCTCCCAGCAGCGAGCACGACTCATGGATGAGGACAGACAGCAGCGTGTGTTCTTCCTCACCGCATGCATCCTCGGCGTCGCAAGACCGGCCGCTCAAGCTGCATTTGCCGGTAAGCAGCAGCCTCTCTCTCTCAGATCGAGCGAGGGAGCCTTCAGGCACTGCGGTGATGCGTGCTGCCATTTTTTGCGCTTTCTCGGCGCTGGCGTGGAAGAGGAACAGTCTTCTGTTCTGCGCCTTCTTTTGTTTGAGCACATAGATGAAAATCTCAGCTAGTTTTGGAGTTGCACTGGCCCCTAGGGCAGAGACACCTCAACACAGGAGGCGAGGCGCACTTTTATCGAGAGGCGTGAAAACCTGCGAATTAGGAGCTGTCTAACTTCTTTCGCGCTCGTCCTGCCTCAATGAACGCTGCAGGTGCCTTCCGAAAGCAGCCAAGAAGCAGCAGTTCTCCTCAAGATACTCAAAGCCATTGAGAAGCTGTGCAAGAACAATGCCCTTCAGGCAAGGTGGCGGATGACAGCTTCTATGTACCTTTATACCGTGGCGTTTGCGCAGATGGGCGGGGGGGCTATGCGCATTAGTCATTGGGGGAGCTTCCTGCCAGGTTCATATGCATCGTGCAAGTATATATATATATATATATGTGGGCATATGTACATATATACATATATATATATCGATGCATGTGTTTTACATATTCTGCATGTCCTTGTGCCAGCCAACCCGAACAGAAAGTATCTGTCTCTCGACGCGCGTATGCAGAGACGCATATTTTCGTGTTAGCTTTCAACGGCTTCACTGTCGCGTGCTGATCTGCCGTTTCTGTTTTTGCGGTGCAGGTCGGCGACCTGAGGCACACGCTAGAGGACAGTCACGGCGAGCTGCTGCGGCAGTTGCTGGTAAGCGTTGCCTTCAGTAGAATAGCGAGTGGCAGGCCTGAGAATAAGTTGCCGTCTAGTTGTTACGGCTTTTCCCACCCGTGCATGTACGCACCCCTGACGACACAGGTCAGGGAGAGGGGGTCCACCTTACCACAAAACGCGAAAAGCAACACACGCAGTGCACGAGAGCAGTGCGACAGAATAAAAGGGGCGCTGCTCCACGGGATCGTGGCGAGTGGAGTAGGTTCTGTGTTTCCCTCAGATGGGAACTGGTGATACGGAGCGCTGCGAGGCGTTGACAACGCGGGTTGCGTCTGCCGCTGCAGCCAGTACAGCAGCGACCACCTCAGAGGCAGTCACCACTGCAGTCCGTGAAGCAAGCTTCAAGGCACAAGAGCAGCTGCAAGCTGCCTTATTTCAGCATATGGAAAGCCTACTCGCTAAAAAAATCAGTCAAATTGCTGAAGAAACAGTCGCTGCCTCCATGACAAAAGCGACGCAAAAACTTCAGGAAACCATGGAAAAGCTGCTTACTAATGCCAAGCACACCCGATACGGTGAGACGGAGGAGCAATCGGACTCAGTTTTTCAGGTGCTCGTGGCGTGAGGCTCTTCTCTCCCGTGCAGCGGATGCTCTTCGCAGTGTGCAACCCCTGTAGAGGTGCCCTCTGCATTTCGAGCTTTTGCAATACACGGAGAAACAAAGCAGACTGAGGGAGCGAGTAGGGGGCTGGGAAGTGCGTAGGCAGGGAAGCAGAGAGGTGCAGGAGAAAGATCGGGGTGTAGGCAGAGGGATCTCAGCATAGCATAAGGCTCTCTCAGGAGCAGTAGGAGGATGTGAGAGCGATGAGCAGCGCAGCAAAGGGTGCTCCCCATCGCTCTGTTACGAGTGCTACAGTGGCAGCGGGTAGCACTCTCTTACCACCTGGTGTTCAGACGTCCACCCTGCATGAGGAGTATAAAAACCAGCAGAAGCTGCTTCTTTTTGTGTCCTTTGCATATCTATATGTCGTGCTATGAAACGTGCAGACAAATTCAATCCGAGTCTTGCATCTCTGGATTGTGCAAGTTTTCTGCGTTTTCAAAATTGGTTGTTTTTCCTTTTGGAGTGCACTGCCCAAAATGCATGCTGTTCTCCGGTACATACGCACTGCCACTGTGACTACTTGCAGAAAGTGGGTCCTTTTCGTCTTTCGAGTCCGTATTGCGTTCCTCTCCTGGCACTTGGATATCAGCAGCAGACAAGTCGCTGATGCTGACCGAGGGGGCAGAACCGGAACTCGCTGTATACTTGGGAAGCAACAGGCGCTCCCGCAGCGCGGATGAATTACGCAGGGTAAAAGGTAAGCAGCACAGGCAGTCGGGCCATGGGGGCTCGCTGAAGGAGGAAACAATTCGAGAAAATACGCTTTCTGAGGTGCCCTTGCACCAGCAGGTGCCTTCGCAGCCCTCTCCTGCTTCTTTCGGCATGAGTGAGGCGGTTCTCATGAGTAAAGACATTGGCCCGGACTTATCGTGGATTCAGAGCATGTTGCATGATATCAAAAGAGAGAACGCTGGCAACAGGCAGCTCCTGGGGTGGATCTGCCACAACCTGGATGCAGCTCTATGCAGCAGAAAATATCAGGAGCAGCTGCAGTTGCACTTGCACCAGCGAAGAGGACA
Organism: Cyclospora cayetanensis; assembly: GCF_002999335.1. Taxonomy (NCBI): domain Eukaryota; phylum Apicomplexa; class Conoidasida; order Eucoccidiorida; family Eimeriidae; genus Cyclospora; species Cyclospora cayetanensis. The sequence goes on along the minus strand of NW_020312124.1, from coordinate 28,166 downwards.
GCGAGAAGAGGAAAGAGGAGAGGGAGGCGATACCGCAAGGACCTTCCACATATTTACCCCAGTTGATCTGAGCAGACAGTCTAGCACTGCTTCCCTCTATCATGAAGAGGAGACGGAGCGCGTTATAACCGCAACAATGGAAGACAACGGTAGGGAGGACAAATCGCGGCCTCACGCCCACGTCGCTCCTCCTTGTATCGCGTCTCCGTCTTCCCCTGTAGAGCCGTGCGCTCAAATCTATCGAAAGGTTAGCAGCGTTGAAACCGAGCAGAAGGAAACCGAGGACGAGGAGGAAGATGAAGCCTCGTGTGTTGCCTCCCCGCGGGCAGTCGTAGAGAAGGCGAGTATCAACATGACGGAAAGCTTTGAAAAGTTTAATTGTAAGAATCATCACTTTCCGAATGTGTACACCTCAACTGGAAACCTGGAATGGGAGCACTACGTCAGCACTAGCAAGGGGCTTCATAAAGGAACCGGATAGAGCTATCGTTTGCTTTTTTCTGTCTTAACAGTGTTGATCGCCGTGCTATTTTGGTAGTTTCGTGCCTTATGTCATTCACATCGTGTACCAGGCAGCTGCTGAGTAAGCAGATGACTTCTGCCTTTGTTGTTCAAGCTATGATTTCCTTTGTCTTGCTTATTTGTGTTTATTGCGGCGCAACTTAGTGCTTATGGCTGTCAGTTGAGTGCCGCTTTGGGTCTAAGGGCTTCAATATCATCAGCTCGCGCCGTGCTCGTCTCTTCGCGCAACCGCCACCTGTTACCGCCCACCCATTGTTGTTTGGTGCAGCCAAACGAATGCCTGCTGTTAGCCTGAGGCACTGAAGTGTTACTATGGTTATTTCTGTCACCCCTTCCTCTTTTTATTCCTGCGCTTCATTAGGAGTGTTTATGGACGCATGATATGATTGACAGACGAATATGTGTCTCATCTCAGACTGTGTTAGGCAGAGACAGAGAGGCAGCAGCGTGCCCTCGAGGGGCGAACATTGTGAGAGGTTGTTGCTTTCCGTGTCTTTTATGGTGTCTTGTTGGAATACCTTCTCGGTCAGTTCTGGATTGTAAGTAATATGCCGGACGCACTCCGCCAACTGTGTGGAGAGCCCAATGCCATTCCGTTCGTACTTCACGATTTCTGTGCCATCTCGTCCTGTTCTCTTTCTTATTTCGTTTCACACTTCGTATTCCATTCGCTCCTTAGATCCACTCCCGCCTGAGAATTCTTGAGGCTACAAAGTGTCTGCCAATATAGTCTGGCCCTTTCCATTCCAGGGCTTCAACTTCGCATTTCCTCCCCCCTTTCTTCATGCTCTCACACTCCTCCCGTAAGCGTTTATTCGCTAAGACTCCTGGGTGGGACAAGAGACTCTGTAATAGCGCCGTGTCTCGCTGCCCTAATTGCAGCAAAGCAGTAGGAGGTAGTAACTCCGTGTCTCGGTACAGCATCCCGATCCAATGGAGAGAGGGTAGAGAGAGCAGCCGCCCTTCAAAGCTTTTACTCCCATGCTGATATGTCAAAAATATCTGGACACCGTGAGGGTCATAGTCCCCAACGTAGCCAGCCTTATGTTGAATGGAAAACCCGCAGAAAACAAGAAATGAAGCGGGAAGCGGCTAGGACGCATATTTCATTACTATTCCTCACCTCCAAATTGAGCTTATGCGCTAAGTGAATAAGCAACTTTCGTGTCGCGAAATCGGGGAAACCTTTACCGGTAATCAGGATGCAAGGCAAAAGCTGAAGGAACTTATGCGATGGAGGATACAGAGGGAATGGAATTGTGGCTTTAAAACTAGCGTTTAGGGGCTAGTTCGCTGGTTTGGGACATAGAGGACTCACATTCCAGAATTCCACTGCACAAAGCGACTGGAAAATTGTGTCCTTTTCGACAACAATGATGTACCTGGCACTACTGTGCAACTCGTCCGCTTCCAACAAGGACTCAGAGATCATTACGCCAGAGCCTAAAATGCGTAACGATGGGAGTATAACGTGATCGTCGATGTGTCCTTGTGCATGAAACGGTTTGCAGATATCTTTCACGTGATCCTTTAACGTGCTATGGGGGGCCGCTCGTCAGCACACCAAAGAAGCCCACTGTAAGTCAGGGATAGGCTAGACAAAGAACACAGAATATTACCGGAGCTGCACGAGAGCGTGTGTCCGCGGTGTCTGAAGCTCAAAAGACCAGCTACAGAACCTGCACTCGAAGAAGTCTTCATTGCTAGGTTGTTGGCTTCCATTCGATTAAAAGGTTAAGAAAGGCGAAGGGGGCGGAAAAGGGGAAAACGACCGAAGGGCGAAGAGGAGAGGGGACATTTACACAAGAGAAGTGAACAGAAAGGGAAAGGCGGTGAAAAGGGAGGGAGGAGCAAGCTTCGTGCGTTTTGTTACCTCTTTCTGAGGCGAAGACCGAGAGGGAAGCACGGGAAATCTCCAGAAGGGCGACGATATCCTAAGAGTCATAAATATTTTCGTCGGTTTTAAGAGACTCAGGGGTTGAAAAGTGAGCCGCAAAGGACAGCGAGAGATAGTGAACCACAAGGTAATGGAGTAATGATGGGAACAGCCGAAGAAGGAGTGATGTAGCCCAAGTCAACACTGAGGAAAACTGACCTGTAGGAGGACATTGACTTGCTGTTGATTCGAAAATATGTCGGGCGCTCTGTAATACAACTCTCGCTGGGTAGCCGTCCTTTTCTACATGGTTTTGAAGTAATTGTACATATACACTTGGTGCGTCCCTTCGATAGGAGGAAAAATCAGCATCGAACACACCTTTATTGCCAGAGTATGCAGTTGACCCATCAGGGATACGACTGCAGGTAGTACCATGCACTAAGTTCAGCATACGGGATGATACGAAGTGGAAAGAAGGACATCGCAACGCGTGAATTTGGAGAGAGAACAACGAAAAGAGCAGGAGGGTAGTGAGATGGGTACAAAGTGCATACTTTTCGTCATCCGTTCAAACTTCATCGCAGAGATCTGCTTCATCGTATTTTTGTTGCCAGTTGAAGGCAGCTCGCTCTTTGTATTGCAAATCCAAGAAAGAATTGCAAGAATGTGGTCCTCCAACAATGTAGCCACACCTAAACCAAGCGCTAGTTTGGAGCAGAGAAAAAATATGTGCAAAAAGAACATTAAAGAAAACTAAACGTAGCAACACACAAAAGTAGAGATCAGGCGAAAGAAGAGACGGGAACAATTGTGGAGACAGTTAGAAGGAAGGAAAGTATGCACAAGAGGAAAGAACAAAATTACCTGGCTCATTTTCATGTGGAGCCATTGGACAGAGAGCCAAAACATGGAAAAAAGGATGCAAGAAATTGCTTTTTAGGGAGATATTTAATTGATGCCCTAGCACAGCAAGCGACTTTTGAAACGGTAAACGCATCCATAGCTAGCATTCCAGTGATCAGACACTGCGAGAAGTTCAATGAAGTAAGCAGAGAGCTCCAACGCTCTACATGAAAATCTCTCTGGCATGAGCTCAAAGCATATCCGACTGTACAATTTCTCACATGCATTTTCGGTCAGTCTTCTAATCCGAGGTGGCCATCCACAATGCAGAATACACACAAATGAAGAGTGCGAAAACCGCCGAGCAGCACACAAAGATCGGTTTCCAGGATTCAATTGTCCCACAGCTTCAGTGACGAGCCACTCACACAGCCGTTAGTCCCGTATACATTCGTATAGGACACAGTTCTTTGTTTCTTGCCGCCCTTAGAGCCTTACCCAGTCACTTAAACTTCATTCTCTCTCGAACTTGCATCCTTCCATATATTATGTAGTTCAGGGTTTGTACAAAGGCAAACATACGATGCGAATTACACTGATAACCTGAAAATGAAGGAACTACGGTCTGTCTGTCTCTTTAAATGCAGTCTGGGGGTTTTTACTGCACTATCGCGTTGCTGCTGTCATACGGTAGGTGCAGGTATATAAGCTTTTACATCCAGAAAAAGGAGGGATTAGGCGCCCAAGCAATAAGCAAAGTGCTGCTTGTTCTTTTCTTTGCGTTTCGCGTTTGACACAGTGTTACAATATCTGAATGCTCTCTCAACGATTGTTCTAAAGGATTAAGGGGCAAATTGCAGCTTTGCGTTCATTTGCTTGTCTGCTTCTTCTGTTTGTTTTTTTCTCGTTCACTCTTTCTTGCTTTGCTAATTTGGAGTTTTCGCTTTAGCTCCTCCCTAGACAAGGGACGTGTTTCACCGTCCTCTTCTTCTGAAGTGTCTAAGCTACTTGTTCTGTTTATGGCTGATGGTACTTTAATTTGCTGAGTTTGCTTTGCATGACCAGCATTTGTTTTCGGTTGCCCCCGTGTACTTATTTTCTGCTGCTTTTGGCTGGCTGCTGCTACCGCTATTTCCGTGGACTGTGCCGGGCACAATAGGCGCTCCAACATATCTTCAACAGCTTCTTCTACTGCTTGCAGATAATTTGTGATAGTCACTTCGGCGACTTCCTCTGTGGCCCAGAGTTCTTCCTTATGCCTCTTGCCTGCCCCCACAATTTCAAACATGACCCTAGTTTTCTGCATAATATCCTTCAGCTGTTCTGTTGCACTTTTGTTTTGAGCCTCCATGGATTTGACTTTCTCTTGTATTGCATGCCACTGTCCTTCCCACTCTCTAACTTCTTCGGTTTTCTTCCTGGATTCCGCCTGCTGTAAATCTGTGCAGCTCTTCAGTGAGGTGCGCAGGTCGTGTATTGCTGCCTCATGGGCCTCGACTTCATCGCTCAGAGAATTTACGTAACAGAAAAGTGAAAAGTTGTGCTCTTCTGCCACTCTAAGTGCTTCAATGAGCTGCTCAACACTTGAAATCCCTGTTGCAGCCTGAATCTTGGCAAATGCTGCTTGGTAGCTTCTCACCTTTGTTGTATCGCACAAACTGGTAATATCTTCGTTACTCCCCCAACACCCTTCCTTACGCTGGGCCTCATGTTCACAGTCAGCTTCCCTTCTGGCCTTAAGGTCAGCCACGCGCTTTGCCTGCTGCGTGTTCCATTGTCTCATTTGCAGTCCTTCGAGGAACTGCTGCAGATGTGCCCATTCGGTTTCAAAGCTTTTCCTCTCTTTTGCTGCATCTGCTTTAAGTGTGGCGATCGATTTCTGCGCCTCCTCTCGCTCCGTATAGGCCTGGTTAGCCTCTTTGATGAGATCTAGAACAGCCTTTTTGTGTGCAATCAAATCGTTCTCTGCCTTTTTGTAAAGGTGACTAAAAGTCACTCTTTCCCTTCTTAAACAGTTTATTTCGTCCTTAAGTTTCCTGTTGTGAGCCACTGCCTGGCTGTGCTTTTGCAGCGCCTTGTCTAATCTATTTTCTAGAATGTGGGTTTGTTTCTCTATTGCTTCACTGGTGACTTCCGCCGCATACACCCCACCGAACGACCCGATCACTTCCCTACACTTCTTGACTCTGCCTTCCATAATTTGGATGTTCTCGGCTAAATGGTGCTCTTCCTTCTTCTCCTCAGCTATCTCGTGTAACAAGTCCTGACACTGCTCGTTTAAACTCTGCATGCGAGTACCTAAAAGCGTATTTTGCTGCTGAGAGAGTGCCTCTCTTGTCAGCTGTAGCTCATCCTTAATTGCTGCATTTTCTGCCTTAAGCTTCTCAATAGCCGACCGTTGTTTTCTTATTTGAATCTGTGCCGAGTCCCCAAAGGCCTTCGCCTCCTGTGATACGAGTCGGAGCTTTCGCTTGACTTCCGTTATTTGCTCAGCCAGAGGCAGACCCTCTGGTGGCTCCATCTTCACCCCATATCTTCCAGATCACCCTGCAGGGGCCGCGATGGAGAGCATGTTACCTTTTCGTGACTATCAAGTTATTTCATTGGAATTCGAAGGTCACCTGGCGGCGTCGTGGAAGACACAACTCGTTCCATGTAGACCCCGACAAAAAAGCATAGCTGTCGAAGGCACAGAGCTATTATTACTGCTACTTTTAAACCCAGGCTCGTCAGCTTTCACTCCTGGGTAAACTGTTTGGAAAGAACAGGCAGCACTGCTACGGCTGCCGCCGCACCACGGGGCCCTGAGGATCGTGTGAAAGACAAAATCCAGCCCTGGCAGCCTCTGTGGAATTGAATAGCGCGTTTTCCATCGTTTCGCCAATATATGCCTCATTTGTGATGGTGTTACTTTATTTGGCGCTTGAAGGGACACATCGGAGCGAGATATTTACCGCGGTTGCCCACTTTCTCTCCGGCTACACATGCAGAAGTGCTCACCGTGTGCAGCTCGGTTGCTTTCTCGTTTCATTCCGTGGTTCATAAGAAGAGAGAGAGGTCCAGAAACAAAGCAAACCGATCAAGAAGGAGTGCCGTCTTCCTCCTGTTCGTTCCTCGGCTCTGCGCGTTGCTTTTCAAGATGACCAAGCCGGCCGTGTCATACCTCGACTACCCAATTTATTCGGTTTGTTCTTCTTGTCACTTTATTCTCTTCCCTGGCCTTTGCATTTCTGCTCCCATAAGTCCTCCATGCGGTGCCTAATGCCCCCCTCGTTCTGTTCTGCTCCCCCCGCTTCCCACTTCGATTTCCGGTTCCCCGGCTTGTCCCTGTAGTACACCTCCTTTTTTTCTCCCTCCCTCTCTCTTTAGGCTCTCTTTCAGCCCTCCCATGCCACCTTTTGCTCTTTTTATAGGCGGCCAGCGACGGAAACTTCATCATCACCTCGGGCGGAGGCGGAGGCAAAGACTATGGAATCGAGGATCAGCTGGTCCGTCTGTCTGTCAAACCCTAAGGCGTGGATCCTAAGGCACCTGCACGCCTACTAGCACTGAGACCACGACCAAGCGTTCCTTATTAATTCGAGAGAGGCAAAAATGGGGCGAAATACAAATACACCGGGAGAGCGGGAGTATGAAAACAGAATGGCGGGAGCTAGGGGGACAAGCGGAGGAGCAAATGCAAGCTCCACGTTTCATCTCTTGTTCCTTGAATTATTATGCTTCAATAATACTCTAAGTATATACATATATATAATATGTACAATGCATGCCAAACAAAATAAATGATCGATCAATCTTTATAATGTATGACTCCCTCTCTCGGCTTGTGCAAGGTTTCTTCTCCCCTCCATGTGTAAGCGCTGTACCGCATAATCTGCCCGGTGTTCTATATGTTTCTCTCACTTCAAATGCTATACACCATGCATTTCGTCCTTCAGCAGACGCACATGTTACTCAAGCTCTGCGTGTGTTCTTTGCCGCAGGAGCTGCACAGATACAGTGCGGAGACCAAGAAGTTAGTTACCTTTGATTCGGTGGCGTCTGGAGGCGTCATCGACTCTCTAAACCACAACAAGCACGTGAGCCTCAAGGAATGAGGTGTCTCTGGCGTCTCGACTGTAGATGTCGCTTCCTCTGCAGTATGCCAGGGCGCTCGTGAGAAGCGGTAGAGGATGAGAGAGGCCAACACACACAAGCACATAGTGAAAGCGTAGAGAGGGGAAGTATGGGAGCCGTAGGACAAGTACAGCCAACAGCTGCTCTCTTCGTTATTGCATCTTTTAACGCAATGCGCAGGCCAGCCTCTTTTGCGGCTGCAGTGACAAAGAGTGCGTTCTCATAAAGGCGGATACAAACCTGGGGTAAGCTTTGCGCCTAAGCAGGTTCCTGGCGCAGCGTACAAGTCTGCAGCGCTCTGGTGACCCCTCTCTCTGAGCGTTGCAGCTTCTAAATCTGTCCGAGAAGCAAGAAGCTCGTTTTTATGACCTCAAACAGATGTAAACAGCGGCCAGCCCTGGCAGACTCAAGGTTTTAGGCTCCTTCTGTGCATTCACACGCACACACAAGCAAACACAGATACCAATACATGAACCTGCATATACTCATACATGCACATGCACATGCACATGCACATACATGCACATACATGCACATGCACTTGCATGCACACACTCAAGCCTGTGAATCCGCAGGCTGAAGGTGGTGCACAGATTTGGAGCAGAAACGGCATCCAAACGACTCGTAAGCGGACAGTTCATTATCCAGCCTTCCGGAGGCAAAGCACCAACGAAGTGACGCTCTTGCACAGTAGGAGGTAGCGACAGAAAACTGCACAAAGGAAGAAAAGGGGTTTCAGAAGTTCAAGGCACAGGTTCACACGTGGGTGGGGGCGTAAGTATTTAAGGAGGTGTCCGCAGAGAGAAAAGTGGTATCTCTCTTTCTCTCTTTGAAAAATACACATAGCCCAAAGCTTCACGCTGCGCTAAATTCTGTGCCGCAGATTGTTGCCAGGTTCTCCCCAACGGGCGAGTATGTTGTCGCTGGAGGCGAAGATAGAATCATCCGGTAAGATTGCAGCATTCGGTTGTTGTGGAGTCCTGTGCGTCTTTCTTCCAAGCGTGCAAAGGGAGCAGTAAGAAGTCTGGGGTTGAGCGAATGGCGCGTGGCTGGGGTGGAGGGGAAGAAGGGGAGAGGCGAAATCTCTGCTGCAGCGAAACTTGCATGTGTGGATGCTACCCCATGGCGAGGAAGCGAAGGCAAGGCACCTTTCAAAGGCTGATGACTGCACAGATGTTTTGCTGTGGCGCTCTGTGACGGAGCAGCGTATGGAGGGTTTTTAACGAGGATCCCCAGAGCACCGAGGCAGGGGGTGGCGAGCAGCAACAACCCCAGCAAAAAATTCGCACAGAATTAATGGCGGAACTGAGAGGCCATCAGGGTGATATCAAGGACGTCTCGATGAGCGAAGACTCCCAGCTCGTAATCTTCAATAGAATTATCTTCTTCCAGCATTCTTTATTCAGCGAGTTGCATCTGGCGTCTGTTTGTGCTTATCTGCTTGGTCTATTGATTTGTCTGCGGCTCATGCCGCGTGCACTGAGGCCAAACGATGCAGTCTATCGCTTAATTCTTTTTCTTGGAGCCGCAGGCGTATATCGTCCGCTGCAGCGCCCTTAGGAATGCCGCGAACGGGGAAAAAGGAATACCGAGCCTCCTCCTGGCGCACATCCAGATGCATGCGCGCTTCTTCTGTTTGCGGAAATCTGTCCTTTCCCCTTCAGGTGGCTTCCTGTGGAGGCGATGGTCGCCTGTGTCTTTGGGACTGGAGAGGCCAGGAGCTGCTGCTCTCTCATCAGGTTTCTCATCCTAGAAATAGCAAGCAGACGCTCAACGTCCGTTGCTGCAGGTGCGTATGACTGTGAGAAAGTCTGCGGCACCGGGGGATCGCGAGGCCAGTGGGGTCCAAGCGCGTGGGAAGGATCTACGGCTCAGGATGTGCTGTAGAATTTGAGTCACGGAAAATTCGACCTATCAGGAGTCTCTTAGGGCGAGTTTAGAAGAGGCGAGGGCGCATGAGCCGCCGCGTGGGAGGCTTCAGAGTTGGGAGCTCGAGGTTTGGAGCGTGAAAATTGTGCCCTTCTTGGCACTTGATAGATTTGTCTTCTCAGCAGCCGATGAACAAGAGGGCGAAAGATAAACATGCCAGGATTCGACTGCATCTCGTTTAGAAGGGGGGAAGGGGGGCGGCAGCTCGGTGTGCTCGCTGCGAAAAGGAGAAGAGAGATGCATGATTTGCCTGCTGCGATGCTGCAAAAAATTTCAAGGGCACTTGCTTCTCGCTCTAATTTCTTTGGCGATCTCTCTCTCTGCCGCATCCCGTGAATTCGGCTCCCTTGTCTGTGTGTTCGTGTCCTTAACGTTCCCATGCCCATCGGAAAGTCAGTTGTTGTCGTTGTGCTTTTGCACTTGTTCTCGGTTCCAATCCATTTCTGCCGCTGCCGCCGATTGCTCTTTGGCTCATCAGGTTTCTAAGAGGCCAGCACCAGGCAGGATCTTCTCAAAAGCGCCTTATTGCCGTTGCCAGCGATGCGAGAGGCCCTTCCTTCCTCTTTGGCTGGTAAGCCTCAGCCTCTCGTGCAGCTTTAGTTCTTCAGAGGCTGCTTCTGGTGCTGTTGCTGCCAATGGGGTCTGGCTGGCGCGCAGGGTGGGTGAGGCGCTGCTTTCCAGGCTTTTCCTCGAGAGAGAAAGAGAGATAGATGGACAGACAGTCCGGATATCGCATCTCTGCGTTCTTCTTCGCAGGGCAGTGGTAACCCTGGAAGCGGGAACGCCTCCAGCGAGCAGCGACAAGAAGGTTGAGGATCTCCCTGCAGCTGCAGCACGAGCCTCACCAACAGCGGCAGCGCCACAAGCAGCAAAGCTACAGGAGGTATGCGCTGTATGCTGCGATTCCTCTTCACCCTGCTGCCAGCTCGCAGTTTCTGACGATCAGCAGAGGATCGCTATCGGCCTCGCCAATGGAAGCTGCAAGGTCTTTGATAGAAGGCAAGCCTTCCCAAATTTAAACCCCTCCCACGATGCTGTACTGCAAGACACCCTGATGGCGGCTTCTCTTGAGTGCTCGAGATTGTGGCTAAATTGCCTACCGTCTGCTCCAAGCTGCTGCTCTAGTTGAGACCTCTCAAACTCCGGCGGCTTCAAGAATACTAGGGAAATAGGCTTCTCACTAGCCCTTCCGATTGCACGCACGAAAGGTTTCTTTCGACCGTCAACCGTTGAAATATGGCCTGGCCTGTGTGTCTGTGTATGTATATATATATATATATATATATATATATATATATATATATATATATGTGTATGTATATATATATATATGTGTGTGTATTTGAATGTGTGTGTATGCATGTATATATATGTATATGTATGTGTATATATATATATATATATGTGTATGCATGTATTAGGCTGACCCAATTGGGCAAAGCGGCGGCACACGAGCTACCGGCGACTGGCCTATGCTTTATCGAGAATGGAATGGTGCTGGTATCAACCAGCGCGGATTACTCTGTTGCAGTGAGGCGTCGCTCTTGGTTGGTGGACAGTGTGACTGAGTTGCCTACGGTGTATTCTGAGCTGCTGCTCTCGTTTAAGCCGCTGTGCTTGTGTTGTGGATATGGGCTTGCATAGGTGTTGGATACATCGCCTCGACCGCTGCTGCGTGTTTCGGGCTGCTGCTGCTGCTTCTTCCTGGGGGGGTTGCTCTTTCTCGCTGCTGTCATCGTGGCGCTGCAGCATGTCCTGTACACTGGACAGCAGCTGCTGCTGCTGCGGCAGCAAGCCCTTGCCTCTGGCAACTATGAGGCAACTCTGCGGGACCTTCTCTCAGACACACTGCTGCAGCAGCACCAGAATGCGGATTCATCCGCAGATGCCGAGGTGTCGCTACACCAGCCTCAGCCCACCACGCAACAGCAGCCGCCACCCGGGCCCCGAGGTCATGCGGAAAGCCCTCATGACGAGTTATGAAGGGATAAAATCCGAGTTGCAACTTCCTTCGACTTCCGCGCATGTGGCTTCTGCAGCCGTTACCCTTGCTGGCACAGTAGTGGCTGCTAGCCTGGCACCGCCCCTCTAGCAGGCGCGGCAAAAACCAGGCCTGTTGATATGCAAGGCATCGCTTACTAGCACGCGAGACAGATGCTAGACAGCGTGATGCTGCTGCTGCTAGTTTCCAAAGAAAGCGCAAGGTGTAGTCAGTCGTGCTGCTGCTGCTGTTGCCAAGAGGCGCCCGCGGCAGCAGGTGCTTCTGTAGCTTCTGCTGCTGCAGCAGCATGAAGCTACAGCTTTGACTCTATTCACGCATGCTGCTGGTGCGGCTGCAAGAGCGGCAGCAAGAGTGGCACACCAGCAGCCACTCTTCCGGAGATACGGAGGCCCCCCAGAATTTGTGTTTGCTCGACTCCTATAGCCTTGCGAGCTATTCATTTTCTTGATTGAACACTAAGAATTCAGACGCATGGCTGTGTAGTACGCTCACACCTGAAAAACACTTCCGGCCGTGTCCACGGCATTGATTCCACCTTGACATTCTACACCTTGGCGGTGCTGCTTCCGCTTCGGTGTCGGCAAGCGACTGCAGCACCAGAACGAGCTTGAGCAAAATTTACAGCAGCTGCTGTGCATCATGAGCTGCTCCACAGGGGCCTCTTCGGCAGCCATGGGTTCTTGGGATCTGCCTAGGAGCAGAGCACGACCAGTGGTCCTGGAGAACAAGCACGACTTTCGGCTAGCGCTGGCTTCGTGCAGACCGCCACAGTGAGCAGTCACTGCTGTGCACTCGGCTACGTGCATAAGGCTGCAGTATTCTACGAAAAAAAGTGCATGGTGAGTCCCGAATGCGTGTACACTGCACCCGGTCGATGTTCTGACAGCGTGGCTGCATAGCAGTGCAAAACTAGCTGCACCGATCGATACACACGCAACGCACTGCGAGTGAGCGGTTGAGTAGCAGTGGCAGGCCTCAACACCTCCCAGCGGTGCTCAAGTGAGTGCCTTTCCGGTCAGCGAAGATCCCTCCCCCGTGACTTCGAGCTTCGAGCAGCTCGTCAAGCTTGCACCCACGGCATAACTTTCACCTTTAGAATGTTTAGTGTAGCACTCTATCTAAGGCCTCAGCAGGGAAACACCTAACTGCAAACTCGATACAGACTCGACGATAAGTCACCTAGTGTTTTGCATAAAAATCCCGCCTCCCCCTGCCCGTGCCCTGTAGGCACCCCGAGCACTCACAGCTAGTTCCACCTAGCAGTTAACGCTCATGCATCCAGCATTGCGTCTTCTTGTATCGAGTTCACTGTACGTTGCAGTAAACAAGACATACAAGCAAGTAAGCAAATTCCTCGATTGTTTTCTGCTTTTTATTTAGATACGGCTACTGTAGTAGAAAGTGTCGAAGTGAAGCTTAGCCCCCTACTCCTTTAGTTCCCACCTTTTCAACAATCTCACCCTCTCGTTCCATACCTGTACAACAAAAACAGCTGAGTCCAGGACAATGGTACAAGTACCGCCACATCACCACTCTAAAAAGGCAGGAACGGCAAAACAACGCAAATGAGAACAGCAGATGCGCGAGTCCACAGATGAGCTAAAGGGAGCAGGAAGTCAGGCAAATACATTAGCAAGGAACGGGCTAGGGACCATTGACCGAGACCTAGTTGTCTCTCGCTGTTGTCGAAGCGCTGAAATGTGTGAGCCTGCCACTACGGCAAAAAACGTGACAAGATCAGCGTGTAGAGGAACTCAAAATGTGCACTAGTCCAGCAGTACCCCCGCGTCTCATAAAGCAATACCTGCATGCCAGTTTACGCCGGTGCATGCAGCAAAGCCAGCTCTGAGGCCCCAAAGGAGGCATTTAAAAATGTAGAGACAACATGCCTCCGAATGCTGCGCATAAATATAAGTATAGAGGACACCACTTCAATATCAACAGGAACACTTTTCCCAATTTTAACAGATAAGGACAAATCTATGGGCGAAAATTCGCGGGAAAAGAACAATTACCAAGGAACACAAGGAGTACGTTCCATCGAGATTAGCGTTGTAGCCATAAAAGTCCACAAATTCTCCCGCAAGCCAAAACATCCCCAACTGATCCTCCGTTATGCACTAAAGCTGGCCTTTCCCATCCAATTATTTTAGAACGTTCCGCCTAGCGGGCCCTTGGTGCTCACTGGCACTAGAAACTCAGCACTTTCCTGGCTCCGTGTGAATTATCCGTCCCTACATGGGTCATTTGCCTGCGTGCCAGGATCTGCTAATAATTCAGGGAGTTTTCAAATCGCGAGGAAGCCAACATTGATGAATCTGTGGCAGCTCCAGCTTATACGGAAATCTATGGAGTATTAAAAAGTATTTGTTCGTGACCGAATCGCAAACGTTTCTAGCCACCTGGCGGCAAACTTGTGCGTCCGTTTCCGTTTACCTTCTTTTGCGTCTCGTGGAGCCTACCAAGCACCAGGACCAAAAATCTATGCTCAAAAAGACCGAGCCGACCGAAGCATATAGTAACTCCGCGCTTGTATTCCTTGAGTTCTGGCCACGCATGCGCGCGCACTAGCCCGCTGTTTTCTAAAAGCGGCCAATTTGAAGGGTGGGTGCTGATCGCAAACTACCACTTCCAGGCCTGGATCTGAGAGGAGCTCGTCGTTGAAGACCAGGAAATAAGGGAAACCAACGGGTAGGCGAGTGTACTGCCGTATTCTGAGCCGCCTCAAAACAAACAAGTAAATCAAGCAGAGCAATAGAATATCTGTGGGACTATAATATCAGGCACTGTGGAAGAATGCAGATAACGCGTTTGACTTGTCCACATAATGATGGCTAGGAGTGGTCATATTGTGGTCCCTGCGTAGCTGGACCATGAAGACACGCCAGAATGCACTTTCTAAACTTTATATTTTGTCCACAATGATACTCCTATGGAACGCATGGAGCTTTCATACACAATATGAAAGTGATTGAGCGGCATTCTTAGCCGTGAAGGAGCTGGATCAAGGGAGGGAATGGACATACTTGATGAGCCTGTCCGCAACGAAGGGCATGCTACCCTCAGCCTTGACCCCCGCAGTCCAGCAAAAAGGTCCAAAGTCCGATCATTCAAAGCTCCTTCGGTTACTCGACGGCTTCGCAGAAGGCTGGGCTTCGAGGAATTTCCGAGCTTCAACTGCTGACAATCTGGGTATGAAAGTCCATACTTGTCCGCCGCAGAAAGCTTCTCAGGCACCAGAAGGACCGTGCCAGGCTTTCTTTAGTGCAAATTCAATGATGGCTTTAAAAAAGGTTAATACGCTGCATACAAAGCGGAACTACAGGAGAAGGTCGGAATGTACAAGTTATGGGGTTATCGCTTTTTGAATCACAGTAATACAAGTGATAGTGATTCACCCTTTTCCATTGCGGAGGCTGCCACGAGTAAGAGATGTATGACCGTCCAAACCATGAAGCAAGGGCAGTTACACTGCACGATAGTGAAGGAGTAGGGCGTGACAAGGGGGCATTGACGATCACGCTGAGGGTGCCCTTTATATTATTCATCATAATTTGTCCTGCAGGAGCCACTCAAGCCAGTGAATGACTCTACAAATATTAGGACTCTGAAACTCTTATGAAAGTACATCAGAAACTGATGGTTGGTCTGAAGAGCAAGACGACGCCCACATGTAGACGGTATTATCACATGTGATGACCCCTAGGAGTTTCTTCTTACGTTCTGGATACCCCTACTCTGCTGCAGTGAAGGCATGAGAATAAGAAGCTTACACCCACAGCCATGTCACTAGATTTGAGTGCTCGGAGTCAATCCCGCCCACAATGTGGCAACGCAAGTAGCGAAGGAGTTGTGAGCAGGGTATTAAGCGTCCTTGCTGCAGTACTGTCCTTTCCTGTCCAGATCATAGACTGCAGCTTTTTGCAGATCGGACAGAGGATTATTACTTTGAGACGATTCGGGAATATAACTTCGATGCTATGATGCAAACCCACAGAACAGTACGCCGTTCTTGCAGGTGCGTAATGGAAAAGGCCATGGCTTGATTGCTACAACTTTTGCCGATTCTGGTTCAGTTCCTGCGGCCCGACTAACAAATTTTTGATTAAAGAAACAAACGCATGCGAATGTATACGTAGCACTGCTTGTTCCGTAAGACCTGAAGGCGGCGGCGTAGGTGATCGCCTTGAACGTTTTGGCTATAGAACAAGGCGTCGTCCATATATACAGCCGTCTAAGCCTCCTTGATAGGCTCATGATAATTCGGATTAACTTGCCATTGCTGCTCAACTGGGACGTTAACAGGGCCTAGCGGCATGCGAATATATTCGAGTTTTTGAGAGCGATTGTGGAACGCCGGGCTGTCATTTGGGTCAATGGGGATATCTGTGAAACCAAGTACCGAATAGACCGCCTAACTTGCTCAGTAATTAGCCGATGAGGCGTCGGGAACTTCTGCCTTCCGGTATGCTTTTTCCAGAGTCTTAACGCTAAAGGAAATGCGCCACCTTTCGTCGTCTTCTGGCACAAACACAAGGTTTTGCCGAAAGGAGCTGGTCGATTCCTAAACTCTACCCTTTCTTGGAAAATCAACTGCCTGCATCTCCGTCTCCTTTCATGATATGGGAGCCTTTCGATACCATGGAACACAGCTAGAGACAGATCTGGAGACTAGCTCAATGTAGTGCGCTGGACGACCAGCACGTTACCAGCCTGTAGCTCATCATTATTAAGCACATCCGCTAAAACCTTGACATTCGATCGGCCTTGCAGCTCCTCGGCGTACACCTAAATTGAATCCTAAATAAAGAACTACTTGCGGAGCTAATGAGATGGGATGCATGCTTAGAACTGTATTGTCTTACTGCACTGCTGAGTCGCTCACACGAAGACTCTGCATCTCATTGCTCAGGTATCGACCCCATTATAGATGAAGTAAGCGTTGCTGAGAAGACCACGAGTTGATTTTTTCTAGAGATTCCTGGCACCCTATCCTTCAGAGCCCGGAACTGTGGGGGTGATCCGCGGCATACCTAGGATAGCATCATGGTACACGATTCCAGCACAGAAGTCGCAGACCATGCTAGTAGGATCCAACTCTAATTTCAAGTGGCAGTAAACTGCCCTGGCCTTGCCCATCCTTCCGTCTGCATGTAAGCAAACAAAGTCTTTGCCCTGTGCGCCAACAATTCTTGACCATTATTGTGGCATTGAACCAGAGTATAGTTGACACGTGTTGGGTTATCAACTGCGGCTCTGTGCTCTGAGTCCCCTTCTCTTTGATATAGCCTGCTCTTCCCTTTACGTGATGCGCCTTATCTGTTTTCCAAGCAGCGGGCTTCGGCTTGGCCAACTGTCGTCGCTCAAGTTCTTTGACCCTTTGCATGTGCTTAAAGTTTCGCACTTTATGACTTAATTTTCCACAAAATGTATCGATGCTGGGCGCAATCTCTGGCTGCTTGAGAGAGAGGGCTCCCTATCACTTTCTTCTCTCATCCACATTCGACTGCAGGCTAGGGCCGGCCTACAGAATTCTGACCTTCGCAAATTGTATGTTTTGTAGTGCTCAGAGCCCCTCTATATAACAAGCAACATGTTGTCTACCATCAAAAGCGATAAAGTGACTTTGGCGTAGCTCGATGCAACATGGGGCGCCGGGTGGATGTCAGCATTACTGGTGGAGTAAGCCCACGTATCAAATGCTTACGCCGCACACCAATATCTAGGATTGAGTAGCACAATGGCATCCGTAGGTACATCCTATAAGGAATTATCCTCCTACTTTGAAGTCCCCGTACGCCACACTAGTTTTATATGGGGAACACTGTCTGCATAGCGAGCTAATCGTTACTGCTAGCAGTGGCAATTTCTATGTTTACTGCAAACAGTAGGGCAGAATAACTACTGGACAGCGTCGTAAGGATGCTCATAGCGGGCGTTTTAGCCCAGTTTATCCACTTTCTCCTGCTAGCCCCCATCCCGAGGTTTTTCCCACGCGGTTATGGCTCAGAGCTTCTATTTAGCACATCGGGTGCATTGTGCAGATCCAGCCAATGCTGCTTTAGCCAAGTGCGCCCAACGTTTTTCTGTGCATACGTGGTTCAAGTTCACAGAGCACTTTTTTCCTTACACTTGCTTTTTGCCCACTGCGCATGATGTTTTTCGCACGCTTTCCCTCTCTTTTTCCTCCACCATCTCTCTTGCACTGCCTATTTACCTAGTTATGTCATAAACTGAAGTACGAGAGAACTCGTGAGTAGGGAGTTTGCCGATGGTCAACCCCGTGTCTGCGTTTCCGCTCCCTTTTTCCTTGTCTGCGCCCACAGAACAAGCGACGGGCCTTGCACGCGTATAATGAGACCATTTTTATGTGAAATCATTCTAATAGGATCAAGTTAATGCAGAAAATGCAGAGAGTTCCTGAAACAGACCACTTGTTGCAATGCACTGCTTGGTTCCAATCCGGACGGCGCCGTTAATGGGGGCGGCCAACATGAATATATGAGCCGTTTTCTCCATAGTATAAATAGAAAAGGATCCTTAAGAGGTAATACAATAATTTTTTCCTTGTGGCACTACTGGGTTTCCCAGCACGGGCTCACGCCGAGGCATGCAACTACACCCACTGCAGGGCCAGCAGTAGCCGCATGGGCGGCCATTGCCTTTTGCAGCTATACTGTACTTCATTCGGCTTTTGCCGATGAGTTGCGCTTGCCACGCGTTTGCCCTTTCAAGCGCCCTCTTCCTTTGGCTCTCCTGCCGACTCCCCCCCTCCAGCACCCAACGGCCATGAAGAGCTGCACCCTGCGCTCTTTGCGTTAACATGTTCACATGATATTTCACTCGCGGAATGCCAGCAGCGGCAATTATCAAACCAGTAGTCGCTGCAGTAACTCCCTTCTCCCCCCAGCATTTTTAGGCGTGGTGTTGCCTGGCGCATGCCTCTTGAGTACACGCTACTTCGAGGAGCGGCTGGGCTGCTCTCCAGTGTGTCTGCGACATTTTTCGAGGTGACTTCCCTCATACGAGGCTGCGAGAACGACGGCAGCACAGGCCACAGGCGTCACCGGCCGTAGCTGCCACTCAGCAGCGAGCAGAGCAGGAAGCCACAGCTTTTGAAATGGAGGGGTCCTGCAGCTCCTCTCCCGTCGGCTTTCAGAGAGCCTTGAAGCCTTTTCGAGGATCAGCAGAAGAAGAGCCATCTGCAGCAGCACAAGAGGCCCCTGAAACAACAAGGGTAACGTCCCCTTTGCATGGGGAACCTCCACCGCCAACACACGCAGCGCCAGTGAACGCGCAAAGAGCTCACGCTGCAGCTTTGACACAGACTGATCTTCCTCTTTCACCCGCTGCTGCTCTGTGCCCTCGAGCTTGCGACCGCTTCGAGAATCTCTTGAACACTTATAGGGCCCCTGGTCTCCGCAGAACCACCCCCGGAGAGGTCGACGTTCCTCCTCGCGATCGACTGTCAACTTTGGATTCTGCATTTGCGCCTCCTATGGAGGAGGCTGAGGACAAAGGTGCCTTTTCGCAGTGGTGTCGATTCGCCTCGGAAATGATCTATACGGGGGAACCCAAGCTGGCAAAGGCGCTTCTCGGGGAAGGCAACGACGAGCTGGATTCTTCGGAGCTCTTACAGTGCGAGAGTTTCTTGCAGGCCGAACGGGAAGTGCTATTACACGAGGAGCCTCAGGCGCAGTATGCTGTTTCGTCAGCGATTCCTATAGATGACAGTCGTCCCCCTCCCGTAATGCAGCTGCCTATTCACAAAGAGGTTGCAGGGATGCCTCCCTCTATGCTGAAGCCTCTGGTGTCTTTCCGGCTCGCCACTGCGGCGGACTGGCAGCAGCTCCAGCAGCTGCACGTTGAGGCGTTCCCCTTCGAGTACGATGAAGCCTTCTACTCCCACATCTGCTCGGGGAAGGGGTTCGCCCTCGTCGCTCTTGTGAGGCGGCAAGACATTCGGAGGCTTCGGCAGCAACTGCAGCAACAACAGCAACCGCAACAGCAGCAACAACAGCAGCCGCAGGAGGAGGAGCGGGCAGAGTTCGCCTACCACCCCGTGTGTGTCAGTCGTGGTGGTATGGGCAATGACTCCGTCGCGACGGCTGCTGCTGAGGTGCCCCCGACAGCGGCTCCTGAGTGCGTAAACGAATCGTCTCCGCCTTTGACTTTCTCTTGCTCTCCTGAACAGCAACAGCAGGACGAGGAGCTGCTCGTTGGCGTGATTACGGTGTCTCAGAGCCTTGCGTATATCCGACCTGAAGACGCAGAGGCTGTCCGGCAGTGGATGGATCAGAGAGAAACAGAATTGGCAGAGGAAGCCACAGCCGCAGCGGCAGTTGCTGCTGCTGAGGCATCAGATCTTTCGTCGGCGAATAGCGATCCATCGAGGGAGGCGTCAGCGCATCCGGGAGCCTCCTCCTCTGTTGTCGCAACGGGGGGGGGGGTGGGGCAGCCGTGTTGTCGCATGCAACTGGCAGCGAGGCAGCCGCAGCAGCTTCTCACCCTTCCTACATTTTTCTCGGTTTTTTCTCCGGATGTCAACAGTGGCGCTACAGTGATGGCGGAGCAGCGTGGAGGGCTTCGAGAAGACGGTGGTGTGTATGCGGGTAATTCAGTTTGGCCGTCCGAGCAGGCAGGCATTGCAGCTTCGGCTGCTGTGCGCTCCGGTGGTTTAGATTCGCCTTTGCTCAGTACAAGTGCGGGAGCTTGCGTTCCAGATGTTTCTCAGCTGTTGCCTTCGGCGCTAGCTCCTGATGAGGAGTGCAGCGATTTGGCTTACGTATTGACGCTGGCAGTTGCTGCACCGTTCCGCCGCTTGGGTGTTGCAGCTGCCCTGCTGCATCTTGCGGTGGCATTTTTTCGATCTGCCTATAATCCTGTGGCCACTGCTGCACTGTATCTGCATGTGGTAGACTACAATACCGCTGCTTTATCCTTTTATATGAAAAATGCCTTCTCAAACATTACCTACATCCCCGGATACTATGCGATCAACGGAAAGTCCTACGGATCGTATCTGTGCTGCATGCACCTGCATGAACACTGCAGCGCCTGCAGCCAGAGCCGACTGCTGCGGGCTGTAAGGCAGTATCAAACGCAATCATTCATCAACAGGCAGACGGAGGGCATCGTGAAGGGCCTTGAAGGCATTGGGAATGCCTTCAGAGCGGTAGGCAGGTCTGTCACTGCCTTCCTCCAGAACCAGGAGGTAAATGACGCGCAAGACGCGAATGCCAGCCTTCAGTCTTCTCACACAGACACGGGCTAGGGAGTCTCAAGAACCGGCAAGACTTCCCATAGTAGAAGGCCTATAAGGACCGCTTTCCTGTAGGCGCAGCCTTTGCTTTGCGGCAGCGAGGTTGGGCAAAGGGGGGAAATGCCTTGATAAGTAACTTTGAAGGGGGGCCCTAAAATGCTTTCCTCCATATCGCTCATCACATTAATCGACTTTGTTGGAATTCCGCTTAAATTTGTTGACAGAAACAGCAAACTTCTTCCAACTGGCTGCTTGTTTGTATGAGGCACGGTGCTGCGGCATTCCGAAGAGCACTGCTGGGAGTATCATGGAGGCTAAACGACCCACACGACTCTCCAGTCCAGCACACCCTAGCCACGACAACCTAATATGTATCGAGCAAAAGGGTTCATAGTTTATTAGCTACATAACACGCACCCATGTAGCACAGGTGCGCGGGGAGCTTACTAAGGTTGGTTTTCCAGTGGCTAGTCTATCCATCCCTTATAGGTGCTTGGGATTCAGCCTTCATGAGCGTCTAGTGTTTTTATGCCTTTAGGAAAGCTGCAGTAACACCAAGGCTTGTGGACTCTGACCAAGATACCTACCACTAAGCTATGAGCGCAGGCATGCGTCGCGGTTGTATGAATGTACATGCAAAGTGATTTCCTCGCGCCACCAGCACTGCTTAGGATAAAGCAGGCAGGCAGAAGTAGCACGTGTATTTTGAAGACTTTATCTTTGAAGTCGTTCTCCCGAGGAATACACACACATACACACGATGTGATACGGGTACCTCAACTCCTAGAAATAACACTTTATCCAGCGCCAATCGCTGTCTCTTTGAACAACCCGCATAAAAAAGCACGAAGCCTTTTTCAACGAGGGCACCGAAGAATCAGTATTGCACGGCGGCTAGACGCCTTCTCTTTCAGCCCACTCCAGCGGAGCCAATAGGCAAGCACAAGTTCTGTAGAACGACACTTCGCACTTTGAAGAATTATGCTACATCTATCAGATCCCGCACGTCTCTTTGAAACAATATTTCATAAACAAAGGACCACCAAAGGGGCAGTGTTCACTAGAGAAAGATTCGTGCCGCTCACGTTTCAAAGGGACCTAAATCGAATTGCCAACTATTCCTAGGGATGCCAAGAAAGAAGCATGAGCTGGTCGCTTGCATCGAAGGTATCGAAGCAAATGCGGACAGGAGGGAAGCTGTCTGTGCCAGAGGAGCTGCTGTTCAGCCTGCGGCATCTCGATGCAGTTCCATTGCAACAGCAGTAGCTGGACGGAAGGGGCACCAGAGGGTAGGAAAAGAATAGAAGAGGCTTTCAGACATCAAGCCCCAAGACGCGCGGCAGAGTTCCCAAGGTTTTATATGATGACTTTTGACTGCTCAGGCAGTCAGCGCCAAGACGCCTGTCACTGCATCTTGCGAATTATTGCCTTTGAAGATCCACATCCCGTTTTCGTTTTTGGCGAACTCCCTGCAGTAAGTCATAGAATACACCGCTGCGCGACAAAATGTGCAGAGCAGGCGCTCATGAGCGCAGACAGCTGCAGCTAAGTCCACACTTGAATGGGGTTCAGGAGGCATGGAGACAGTGACTGTTTTGGCACTCATTACCGTAAGAGTTTCCGAAGCGCAAAGTCCGGCAGCGATACGCGGCGTTGAAGATCTGCTTCTATGGCCTGCACATACACGCGAAGCTTCCATGCCACCACATCACTTCAAAAGGTGCGAGCACCCGCCCCAAACCTTGGCGGCTTTGCTCGCGCTCTCAGTAGCAGCGGACGGCCACGAAAGAGTTGCTTTCTGAGTAAACGTGGCGAGTCTCAAAAGGAAGAACGCAGTCGTACTTGAATAATTTGCGATTTCGTCTTTGGGGGGCTGCTGGAACTGAAAACTCTGATAAGGGCACTTCTAAATTCATCGATTTGGGGGTTTCCCAAAGAGTTCAGCACCCATATGCCCCTACGCCACAGAGACGCAGAGTCTTAGATAACAACCTTTTGAGTACAACACGACCATGAAGGACACGCGGAGCATGAGAAATGCGGAAGACACACGCAGAGGGGATGCATGCGGTTGCCGCGAACCCCTTCACGTTTTCCTCCAGTGAGACAGGCATGCGCGTACAAGAACTCTCAACTCCCCTCGAGGGCCCCAACCCCCTTGGCTGGAAGTTGCAAAGCCAAGTCAAGCACAATTGACACCACATCTGTCTCACTGTCACGTTCTCTGCTCCTCAGCACCACCAAACTCAGAGCAGGCTTCTAGGGTGTAAGAGGACGACGTACTGTACATGTAGGGCTATGCCCCGGAGCACGTGCTTGAGCTCGTCATCGGTAAGTGTCTTGAGTTCGTCGCTTGTTTCGACCAGTTTGTCTCGTATTTCCGTTAGGGAGAGGCCCCCAAACTCGCAGAGAATGGCCTTTACTCCCCGAGCCGCCAGCTGCAGCTGCGCTGGGGTGGTCGCCCCCGTAGAGCGGCCGTTCGCTGGAATCAGAACGCACATGCGTGCCAAGAAGGTGAATGCATGATCAGAGCGGCTAGAAAACCCCTCAAGAAGGAGTGCAGCAACACATACATAAAAGATCGTGGACGGAACCACACACGTAGACGGCCTATGTTTAAGAATACGCCATGTGCAGCGCACACTTGGGATCGATACCGTGAAACGCAGTGGAAGATGGCACCTTACAATCGCATACAGGGTATTCTAGCCAAAACACGAGGCAGCGATCAAACACGCAGCATGCGCAGCAGAGACAGCAAGCAAAGACACGCCATGAGTCGCACGTTACCTTGCGATTCCGCAGCCTCTCTTTTGGCGTGAACCTCCTTGACGACCTCTTTCAAACGATTTTCCCAAAAGGCCGCAAAGTGCGCTGCCACCTTGGGGTGAGCCGAAAGAAAGGCTTCATCGGGGGGAAGCTTCAAGCGCCAGGAGGAGGACGCACATACCGCAACCTGCAAAGAATATACCACGGCAAATCATCATGCAGAAGGAAATGCCCACATTCGAGAAGCATGAAGACACTGCCCAGCATCCAAACCCCTCCTCAAGTAAGTTGATGGCATTTCAAAGCGCAGACACTTGCACTCTTAGATATGTAATTATATACATATATATGTATATAAATGTATGTATATGTATGCATATATATGTATTCTGATGACGCTTCTGGTAGTGTTTTTGAACCGAGCACATCAGCTCCGCTTGTTATCTACAAACGGATAAGGGCCCTCGGAAGCGCACTTGGGTAAGCAGTTCATCAGTTGTTTCTGGTGGCAGGCGCGTTGCAGCTCTGAAGGCTTCCTTGGCGATGCCTGTCCCATTTTGTTGCTGCTGAGCGTCTCGGATGAGCAGCGCGAGCAGCAGATCCCGGCACGTGGCTTCGTACGTCGACGAGCACGCGAGGGAGCTCTTGAGACACCAGTTGCCTTGCACTTGGGAGCATTGCTGCAGCAGTTGCTGCAGCAGCTGCTGCTCCTCCGTGGGAATTGCCAGCAAGCGCTTCACAGTTGCGTGAGACGCCAAGTGCAGCTGTTTCATGATCCGAAAAACCTGAGGCGGCACACCACACAGCTCGAAGCAAGAGGGCAGCGTGAAGCTCAGGCAGGCTGGTCCAGCACGGGGTGTCTAGAGCTGGGCAGGATTTTGCAAGAGGCAGCCTTTCCAGTAGTGCAGGAAAGCGTTTTG
The DNA here is from genome assembly GCF_002999335.1 of Cyclospora cayetanensis. NCBI lineage: Eukaryota > Apicomplexa > Conoidasida > Eucoccidiorida > Eimeriidae > Cyclospora > Cyclospora cayetanensis. The sequence continues at coordinate 3,924 of NW_020312124.1, read as the reverse complement.
CCCGCATACCTGCTGATCGAGGGGCAGTCGGTGCAGCGCTGCATAGCTAAGAGGTCCAGAAGCCGCAGCAGCCGCTGCTGACTGCTCGTTTTGCTGCTGACTTCGGCATATCGAGGAAAGATACGACACGATGTCGGATGCAAACACGATGTCGTCACAGTGCTGACGCCGCTGCTGCGCGGCCTCTTGCGGCTGCGCTTGCTTCTGCGCAGTAGTGCTGTCGAAAAAGGTACAATTACCGATCGCCGCATCCTCTTGGGGGGAGAAAGCCCCTACAACGCCAGCATCGCCGCATGCATGCATGCACCGCCATCCCCCACACCCTGGCTAGGCAGAATGCAGCAAGCGGCAACAGCAGCACTGCACAAATCTACGGTGTGAAGCTAGAGCAGCAACAGCAGGAGCCGCAAAAGGCCTCAACGGCTGCCCCGCTTGCAGCAATGCGAGCAGCATCAGGTGCATCCTTTCACCTCGATCTTTATTGAACAAAGCACTAAGCAAGTCGAAAGCCTCGGGAGTATCCGCATCATAAAACGTCTGAAAGAATAACACAAACATATGCCTCCCACACAAGCCGCGCGTCCTATCATCATGAGTGAAGATATGCTTTTCTATGACGCAGAGTGTGTGAACAACGACTGCAAAGCCACAATACCCGCCGCCTTGCCCTTTTCCTGCGGTCGCTATTATTGCTATTGCTGCTCTAGTGTTGCTACTATTGCTATTTTACTATTGCTGCTCTAGCGTCGCTACTATTGCTGCTGCTGGTTCTATTGCTACTGCTATTGCTGCTCTAATGTTGCTACTATTGCTGTTTTGCTATTGCTGCTCTAGTGTTGCTACTGCTGTCGCTGCTGCTGGTTCTATTGCTGTTTTGCTATTGCTGCTCTAATGTTGCTACTGCTGTCGCTGCTGCTGGTTCTATTGCTATTGCTATTGCTGCTCTAGTGTTGCTACTGCTGTCGCTGCTGCTGGTTCTATTGCTATTGCTATTGCTGCTCTAGTGTTGCTACTGCTGTCGCTGCTGCTGGTTCTATTGCTATTGCTGCTAGTTGCCGTTCTCGCCCTTCAGAATTTGCACTTCATGCCACTAGGGGTAAAGGCTGGCAGGCGTGAGGTTGAGGGGTGGGCGTTCCTACCTCGATAGGTATCCACGGCTCGCTTTCTTCGATATCTCTTTGCCTGCTATGGGAGATGCGAGTCCGCATTTCCCCCATGTGTTGAATCAGCTGTTGTTGCTGTTGCTTCGGGGGTAGTGCTCCGGCAGCACCCTCGCCTGGAAGGGCCTTCTGGCCTGTTGCTGTTGCTGTTGCTGTTGCTGTTGCTGCTGCTGTTGCTGCTGCTGCTGCCTCATGGGGAGAGGAGGAAGTCGCGGCAGCCGCGGCAACGGCAATGCCAGAGAGCGCTGTGGCACTCGAAGCGGAGCTTTCGCAGCCTCCCGAGCCTTGCTGCTGCAGCCTCCGACTGCTGCTGACTTGCTGCTGGTGTTGCAAAGCCTCGAAAGCTCCAAAGTCTGGTTTGAATTGCAGAACGCCTTGAGCCGGCGTCAAGTACAGGATGCCGTTGCGCACCACCCCCACTGCGTAGCTGCATTCGCTGCCTTTCGCGACTTGGCTCTTGAGCACATGCGGCGTCGTGCCGCCCCCCCCGACTACCCCACTGGCGTGTCGAGCTTGCTCCCCCGTTGAGCCAGCCGCTGCAAGGGGGTGGTTGTGATCGAAGTTGGGGCCCTCGGCATGCAACGCGTAGCTGAGGCGCAGCTGCTGCTGCTGCTGGCGATACGCCACTTGCTGGAGCCGTCCGTGATCGCCGTAAGGCCGCCCTTGAGGTCGTAAGGGAAACTGCAAGACGAACACCTTGCTCTTAGCGCCTGCTGCGCCGTCTGGCGCGACAGCAGCCGCGCTGGGAGCGCCTCCTTCGTCGAGAATATCGTCGAAACGGCGTAGATACACATCTAGGACCTCGACAATGGGGTCCTCTTCGTCGTCGTCGTTCTCCTCCTCGTAATCCTCCTCCTCGTCAGCCTTCTCCCCGACAGCCGCATTTACGACCTTCGAATCGGGAGGGAGGGGGCGGCTGCCGTCCGCTGCAGCCTTGCTGCATGCAGCCTTGCTGCATGCAGTATTGCTGCTTGCGGCGTTGCTGCTTGCGGCGTTGCCATCCTCGACGTCCATTGCCACGCAGCGATGGCTACCCCTAGGGCTGTCGTTCAAGGCTTCACGCAAAGGCCTCTGATTGTCGGGATCTAAGAGGAGCACCATCAACTTCCCGCACTTGGCAGTGTCTTGACAGACCGTGAAAAACGTCTTTTTCCTTCCTAAGAGGAGTCTGCTATTGAAGGAGTGCCGCAACAGTAGCGCCGATGACGGCGGTCCCTCTGCCGCAGGCTGCCACGCCGTGCATGACCGTCGCTTCCGCCTTTTCGAGGCTGCACGGCTACCGAAAAGGCTAATAATCCCGTTTTTGAGCGCGAAGGACGGCAGAAGAAGGCTGCACACAAGCGAGCGCCCGCTGCTGCACTTGCTCTTCAGGCAGAGGCAGCCAGGAGGGATTTTCTCCCCAGGAGGGAGGCACAGGGGGGCCCCTCGGGCAGACGACCCCCTCGCTCGCGCACAAGCCTCAAAGGCTCTCCCTCTCCTTCTCACGCTGCTTCCGCAGAGCGAATTCTCAGCAATTACCCAACGACAAAGAGGCCAGTTACCCTTTTTTCCGGCACAAGTGCGCGTCTTTTGTGTAGTGCTGCTGCAACGGCACGGCCTGAAGTGTCCGCTGCTCGACTCGCGCAAGCTCGCTCGCTAGTCAAAACAGGGAAGACTCTCCTTCTACTTCCGAAAGAGAGACAACTGACGCGTTTTTTTCGCGGGAAGCAGAAGGGGGGCAGGAAGGCGCCATTATAAGGCCAGCAGAGGCACAACACAAGACCTCTTACGCCTCACCTTCGATAGACAGAATGTGAAGTTCACGGTGCTAGTGCTGCACGCTCCCTCAGCAGAGTGCCATAAGGCCACGATTCTTCGCGTAAGAAAAAGGCATGCAGAAACGTCATTGCGGCACCTTGAGCGGCATATGGAGGAGGAGAAGGAGGAACAGGGAGCTCCGCGACAACAACAACAGGGAGCTCCGCGACAACAACAACAGGGAGCTCTGCGACAACAAAACCAGCATTTTTTCCGCCTTTCAAAATCCGGAGGCATGGAGTGCACCTTCTAACAGCATACCCTTCCCCCTGTAGGCGCAGGTGCACGCATTGCTGGCGAACGGTCTCTAAGGCGAGCGTCCCGAGAGCTCCCGTTTTACACGCGCTGTGACATCCGCGACTGCCGACAGACTGCCTCCGTGCATGCGAAGGCAACCGAAGCCTTCGCATGCACGGAGGCAGGTGCAGGGAAAGCGACACTTCACGCGGAGCGAGGCGGGAGAGCACACCTTCAACGGAGTGGCTGGGGAGGGGGGGTGGTGGGGAGCAGTAGTACAAAAAACGCAGCTCCGGAAGATCTCAAGACTTTTGACGACTTCCCTATTACACCCACATGGGTGTAACTGGACTGTGGGCCTTACTGGCCCCTGCAGGACGCCGCGTGCAACCTGAGCATCTTGCTGGAAAGATCGTTGCCGTCGATGCTTCCATCTGGATTGTGGAGGTGAGACGCTTACTTCACGAGGCCTGTTGATGGTGCCACCGGGGTCGGGTGTTGCTTCTCTTGGTGCTGTGTGTGTGTGTTTGTGTTTTGTGTGTTTGTGTTTTGTGTGTGTGTGTGTTTTGTGTGTGTGTGTTTTGTGTTTTGTGTGTTTGTGTGTGTGTATGTGTTTGTGTTTGTTTGTTTTGTTTTTTGTTTGTTTGTGTTTGTTTGTGTGTGTGTTTGTGTCTGTGTTTTTATTGTTTGTTGTTGCTCGTTGTTTTGGTTTTGTGTTGTGTGTGTTGCT